>NC_046631.1:13537761-13772761 GCF_900324465.2 Anabas testudineus | reverse complement strand
ACATCACTGTGCACAAGCGCCTCGTGCTGGGCTTCGCACTCTCCATCCTCACCCTCATCATCGTCACAGCGGTGGCTGTGGTGCTCAGCGTCCGCTTCGAGGAGTGTGGCGGACGAGATCGTGATGGAGCAACGAGGCAGTCGGGTTCCCGTGGCGCTGGAGGGTCAGCGAGGTTGAATGGGAGCAGAGGGGAGAGGACGGGAGACAGAGGCGATGAGGAGGCGGCTCAGCCGTGGAGGAACTCTCGGCTGCCAGGCTCAGTGAGGCCGCGGCACTATGACCTGCGGCTCGCCGTCTACATGGACAACTTCACCTTCTCCGGAGAGGTCAGCATCGAGCTGGAGTGCATCAACGCCACCAGATTCATCGTGCTGCACACTGACCGCCTTGAGGTACGGTGACCTTCTGTATGTGAGAACTTGAATAATTTTATATCTGACACAGTCTTAACAAACAACATCAGACGATGCACATATTAATAAAAAAGACTGGATTCATTCAATCTTAGTTCAGAGACGTTGCTGCTAGTTCATTTGAGCTAAAGTGAATATGATGAGGAGCCTTTGTCAACACACAGCTCGTCGTCTTGTGGTAGATTGGTTGGATTAGACAGTGCAGATACTTGTATAGCTTTTCTTTAAAGGTCTTTTGAATCTCTACTATTGAAAGTGTTCATTTCCTAGAGAGCAGGACCTCAAACAATCTCCAGGTTAAATGTGGATGTTTCCTGTGTGTTGTAGTGACATGTTTCTTCGTTCCAAAACACGAAACAAGTCACAAGTTTCTTAAAAATGTAGTTGTTGTCTTGTCATGACGCTCAGGTACAGTCGACTCGTGGTTACTTCTTATGAGCTGAAGCATCTGCTGTCACATTTTTTTAACAGCACTTCGACCAGGTGTTTTAGAATGAGGAAACATGTCAAACCAGTGGAGCAGTGTGTCTGGCTGATGTGATTTTAATTGTTTGTGTATAACAACAGAGGTCTACAGCACAGATGAATAAACTAATCCAGGTTGAAGACTGATGTGACATAAACTGTGACTTCACTGTTGGTTTTAGTGTCTCTGTCTTGGATTCACAATTAATTTGACAAACGACTGAAGTCGTCTCTTAAAACTTGTCAGAAAACTTTGAATCCAACTGAAGGACAAATAAGTTTAAGAACGAAGCTGCATACACTGAACTTCACCCTCTGTTCCATCCATTAAACACGAGCAGGTACTTTGCTGCCCGTCCAAACAAACTTTGTTTGCATTCAAAGGTTTTCTATGTGTTGGGAAAACAACTCGCTCTCTAACAAAGAATGGTTATTTCGAGATTTGGCCTCAGAGATTTCCTTAACGAGGCTAATTAACAGTCAAAGTTGCTGTTTCAGCCCAATTTCTGAGATGAGCGCATGATGAGAGAAAGCCTCAGAGAAATGCCTGAGCAATGTGATTTTTCAGTCCGGTCATCTTGGCTAATGTGAGACAGGGATAAATCTGTCTAATTTGGGCAGAGGCCAATTAAAAGCCCTGCAGCCCCTTTGTGTTTGTTTGAGTGCACAGTGAATTAAGAGGTGTTGTTGGGTGCCAGGCAGGTCTCCTAAGGTATCCTCCGAGCTAATGCATTATGAAAAGAAAAATTGTCAAGATGTGAAAAGGCCAAAAAACAAATGTGGATAAAAATAGACTCAGCTGGTAGAAACAGGAGGGAAAATACTCCTGCAAGGAGCACTTTGTTGTCAGAGTCAAAGCAGTGTCATGACTACAGAATGAATTCAATAAAACTGAAGTAGGCAAGTGCTTAAAGCGTGATTTGTGCTGGTTTTACATGTACATATTTTATTACATGAACCACAAATCCCTCACAAATCCTGCTGAGCTCTTTCCAAAACATGCCAAACAAACTGTCACTTCTTAGACACATTTCTTTCCTGCCAGGCAACTGTTGGTTTCACTTCATTTCACTGAAAATGAACTCGCAGAGACCTCGTGGCAAAGGTGAATCTGAGAGTTAAAGAGAGTCTATCAAAAAAGACATTTGAAAAGTTGTTGCGTTCCATCATCTGTGGGTTCAAATGTCTGAAAGTCACCAGTTCAGCTGAGGAATCAAACTAACAACAAACAGCACAATTAAAAAGCATTTTGATTGAAAGGAACATTTGAAGGCATCACGAAGCGTGGCGCTGCGTTTGCTGAGTCACCAGAAAACCCAGAAAAACATCCTTTTAATCCCCAGCGTTTCCTCTCTGTGTCAGCAGCCTCTTTACTCGTATCGATCACTTCATTAATCAAAGCACAAACACACACTCGCACCAACAGATACAAATACACGGTTTTAGGGTGAGGATTGCTGATGTGTGGTAACGGAGAGACCCAAGGGTTTCTACCAGTTCCCTCTGCTCCCGGTCGTGTTCCAGTTATGCACTACCTTTCATTTCACACGATATTGAAGCCCACAGGAACTGTGCAAGAAAGTAAAAAAAAAAAAAAGTTGATTTACCATCACGACGGTTGCATCACAAAATGGTTCAGTGGCTCCTGCACAACCCGTTTGAAGCAGTATATGCTTAATTAAAGCAGGATTACATGAAATTAAAATAACTAATACGATGGCTTCCTCCTTTTTTAACTCTCCGGTTTTCTATCCCCTTAAGTCAGCGCTGTAAAAGGGGTTTGCAGAAGGTTAACAATACAAATGTGCATGTCAAACATCAAAGGTGAACTTTATATGAAGCTCTGCAGGAAAAAAAAAGAACCAACCAATGAAGTGAGTGAATTGATTTGGGTCCAAACTTTTGCTGTTGTAAATACTGGCAGCACCGAGCCTAAAAACAGGAAATAGATTGAATGAGAGCTGCTTTTCTCCCCAAACACCCACTTTTCCCTCAGGAGCTGTGTTAAACTGGCTTACAGTGTGTACAAACAAACTGAAAAATGTGTATTTCAGTGGCATTCAACAGATACCTCGGCCTTCGTAAGGACTGACTTTATTTTTTTGCAGCAGTGCAGACTCTGACATTACTTTTATTATGCATTCATTCGGTGCCCACACAGGTGTTTTCCACTTATTTTGTCCGATTAGACCTCTTCTGAGAACTGTGTGGGTGTGTGCAGACCTTGCTTGACTGACACATCCCTCAATTTCCATTAGCTATGTTGCACTTTTTTCCTGTGGAAAACTGCTTTTAACTTGATGCTTTTCGTTGCTGCAGTGACTTTGGTGACATTTCATTTAATTACCAGAATACATCAGAACGCCTCCCCACCTTCGTCTTCAAACTAGACACAGGTCTAATCAGCAGGGCTAAGTGAAAACACCTGTGAAGCTTGGAAGCACCTTTAAGGAGTGAAGTGCTCTTCATTCAGTGTTAGTCACCATCACCTGGTCAGTTTGACTCTGCAGCCTGAGAAGGAAATTTGAAGAGCACCACACGGGCAGATCAGGTGCCAGACTTAGCTTTTGAGAAGGTGAAAGACAATTGCTGAGATTTACAGGGACCAGAATAAAGACCTGAACACGGCAAGAAATGCAAACTGCATGCAAACAAAACTTTAGGCTAACTTTAGGGCAGTGGACAGTATCTACAGTACAATCAGGGTGTTGGATCCAGTCTGGTATTTTGTTCATGGATGCCATTTGTTTGTCTTTGTAGCTGTTACTGTTCAGCCGTGTTGCTTAAGCAGTAAGCAGCCCAGTCAGGTGGACTGTCTGCAGCACAGTAGCTCTTGGGCCTAAATGTTCTCCTGACTCTTACTGAAGGTGCCCAGTGGATGTGTGTATAAACAGTTTCCATTTGGAAACTGTAACCAAATTGTATTGTGTGTTTCCTCAAGGCTTGAGTGGGCTATTCCTGCATTTCTACATGGAGCATTATGTTTTAAACCGTCAGTCTGTAGCATTTCACCCATGTTTATGTGCACAAACACAATGAAGGCTGCTCCCATATGAAAACATCTCACTATTAACCACCAGTCCCCATTGGTTTCATTCAGTGATGAAACAGAAAAATGCAAATATAGGCATGTCTCCCTTTAGAGGTTTTATGGGCACATCCATGGTAGGGGGCCCCGGGGTAGACGCAGATGTCTCGTCTGGCCTGGGTTTGCCTCAGGGTCTCCCAAGAGTCACTGGAAAGCATTGCTTTGGAGAGGGATGTTTGTCTGCTGCCACCATGACGTGATCCAGAATAAGTAGCTGATACAGTATGAAGCATCGTTTTTACTTTTGAAAAAAGTTTTGTAAAAACACATTTTACATTCTGTTGTTTTAGTTTTTTTAATAAACCCGTTATTAGCTGACGTGTGTTTATTAGCTAATCAGTCTTTTTCCTTTCTCCAGGTGGACAAGGTGTCCGTCACAGCTGAAAGTGGAGCCGGAGGTCGGCCTGCCAGGCCCGGGGGTGGTGCCATGCGCATACACCGCCATTTCCCCTTCCCGGCCAATCAGATGTACGTGGTGGTGCTGCACCGCGAGATGAAGCCGATGAGAGTTTACAGACTAAACGTGAGCTTCGACGCCGCCATCGAGGACGAGCTGCTGGGCTTCTTCAGGAGCTCGTACACCCTGCAGAGGGAGAGACGGTACGCACACACACGTGCACGCTCATTTTTCTTGCAGCAGCAGGTGGTTCGACTAGAAAAGGTCAGAGCTTCACATCCATAACATTGATTAACTCGCACACACTCACACTCTCAGTGTGTGCGTTTGTGTATGTGAAGCACTGATCAAACCACACAAACACCACTCACTCACTCCTTATGAATTTCCCATAAGCCTCTGCTGCAGAGTTGTTTCCACATCAGATTTCTCCCCCACAGTGCTGATGGGAAACAGACTGTGTGCTGATAAATGTATTATTTCATGCATGAGTTTGTGTGTGTGTAGTCTTCATGTGACTGTGTGTGTTATGTTTGGGACGGGAACATTTTATCTGTGTGTGTTCCACTTACTGCAGAAACACAAAGTCATAGTTAATTGATGAAATCAGCAAGACCTAATCCACGTCCTCAGACTGAGGCTTTTTATTCTGAGTTGAATATTTCAGTTTTATATTATATCATATTTTCACTTCTCTGCATTTATCTGACAACTTTGGTTAGTTTGCAGATGCAGAATCTAATAAAACCAATAAATGATGTATTATTATGGATAAACAATCACAAAATCAGCTCCACCATTACCAGCTGCGTCATTAGTGACATGAATACATCAGTACTTCTAATCCAAAAATATAAAAATACGTCATTCTGCATTTTACTTTTGCACTTAAGGTGAATTTTAATGTAAAATCTGTTTTAGTTAAGTAAAAGTTTTACGTGCAGGATGTTTTACTACACTGTGGTAATAAAGGTTTCAATACTTAATATTAAAAGTATTTAATAGTTAGTTTAGTTTAATAGTTGCATAATAGTTAAATATGTTGTTTTCCTATCATCAGTCCTTAAGAAGAGCCACCCTGTGTTTCATTGACCACTTTTTACATGAAGCAGCAGTAGGAGATGTTGGTTTAGCATTAGTAAGCAGCAGGAACTGTAAATGGTGAGGCTGAAAACCATGAGATGACAAGTTGCATTTTTTTCAGGTGGGTGGACTAGTCCAGCTCCGAAAACCTCCTTGTAGTGAAAAAGCTGGAGCTTTGTTTGATTGTTGTTCCCATATCAACACTGAGATGATGTTTCAGTGACGATGGTTTACAAAGATCAGTCCATCCTAAATGGAGTTCAGTTGCATTACTGTAGCTATCGAGGTGACACGATTCTGTTTTGCAGAGTAAACCCTCGACCAAACTGATGTCACCGAGCTGTAGAGTCAGACAGCGATGCCTCTAACAAATCAATGAACAGAGCAGCACAGGCGCTGCTGTTTGTACAGTTCAGAATGTCAACCGCACACACAGGAAGCCGATGATGACAAGAACGGCACGTTTTAAACAACGACATCACAATCGTCAGGTGTCAGCGGAACTTAATGTTCACATTCAAGAAATGTCATATATGTGACACTGAAATCTAAGGTTTGGATTCTTTAGAAAACGTATGGATTCAGTTTTGATGCACATCAACTTGTGTTTTATTGTGTCAAAGCGTGAATACTGTGAGATAAGGGACAGGGTTGGGCTCTAATATATTGACTAATATACTTTAAGACAAGCTGTAATGTCTCTAATGCCATTGGACAAGAATAAATCAAAACTAAGTGACTATAATTTGAAAATTAAAAGGCATACAGCAAATGAGACAGCTTTTTCAAATCAGTATTTTGTGACTAATAATGTTGTTTATTTGCATCACTGATGCTTTTCATTGGCTTCCTCACATTTAGATCAGTCTTAATGAGGTAGAGCAGTGACACACATTTGCATTTTTGCTTATATAATGTAGTAATGTTAATAGGCAGTCAATAAAATAACCAGACAAATGTAGGACTTTTGTGAATATTTAGTCAAAATGACCCAGAAAGCATTAATCGGACTCATCGTACCTTCAGATGAATTTCCCTTCCATTCAGGTTTGGTCTCGTCTCTGTATGTTTTCACCACCAGTGGTCCCATATTTACTGCAAGCTGCTGTTTGGATCGATGCCGGATCAATACAGCAGCTGATGGACCAGCAGAGCTCGATCACGACAACCTGTTAGTTTAATGCTCCAACTGGCAGAAATCTGGTTACTGTCGACTTTATGCTCTAACCTGATTTCTTAAACGGCACGTAAAGAAGGGAACGCTATTAAAATTACTTGGAGCACAAGTGGTGTAAACTTTGTTTTTTGACTTGTAAACATGTGCATGGAAAGGAATGAGTTGGGCTAAATTAACTGTGATCATAAGTAAATATACAAAAAAGAGGTACTCCATGACAAACATCCTTATGTCCATCATCAATATGCTAATCTGATGAGTAAGATTCACAGCTGATCATATTTAAAACAATAAAAGAATTATTTTCAGGGACGTCTACTGTTCAAATCTCCCTCTGCTGAGATGTATGTGTACAAAGCCTGCTGTTAGTTTAAGGATTATCTTGATGCAGCAACGTGGCTAATGCTAACACACACATGCTCCACTGTGAGATTTGCTTAGTTACTATAAACCCCAGGCTCGTCCTAAACACTTAACTGCTGGTAGGGGGAGGATTAATTAGTAGTCGCACATGGTATACACACACAGCATCGTTGTTTAGTATTGATCTTTAATGCAAACCATGTAAATACAAGTCTGCTGTTGACGTTGGTGTCGTCTCCCATTAAAAAACAGTTCAGCTCCAGTTGCTGCAGCTCGTCAGGCTCCACCGAGCTGCTCACATGATGCCTGACATCAGGATAGAACCAGATAAGTTCTCAGCTAACGTTTAGGAAACCAGGCTCACATTTCCCGAGCTATTTTTACCTCACTTCCTTGAGGTGTGAACTCTGTGCACTGGGTTATGGTTCCCGAGGAATGTTTTGCATAATTATAATTATAACACAAATTTATGATGGCTTATAGAGACTCTCAGCCTTCAGGCTTAAAAAGCAATTCTAAAAATGTTTTATTTGCTCTTTTATGGAGAACGCCAGCTGAGTTCAATGTTAATCATTCAGTAAACTGTAAACTGGTCACATCTACTAAACAAAGGTCCACAAACCTCAACAAATAAAAGACTTACCTCCAAATCTTTATGTATTTAAATAAATATTAATTATTGATCATTAATTAAACATTTAGGATGTTAGGCCCTGTGCCACTAATTTAGCTTTGTTGGTTGCAAACTGTTTACATGTTCTTTTCAATAAGTCCAACTTTAATACCTCAACCACATGTATATTCAAGTGAATTACTCTCAGGAGCTATTATTGGAGTCATATATAACTTGTTTAGTTTGGCTTTTTAAATAGTAATAAAATAAAGATTTAAGTAACCAGTCACCAGAACTATCAAGTCTTATTTTCACTCTGAAAATAACTGAGCTGACGTCAGTGTTGATCTCACTCGGCTGCTCTTAATTATAGTTAAAGTGATGTGATTACAGGAAAACCACGCTTCTACTGCAAATTTCAGTCATTTATATGTGACTGTGGAGTTAAGTAATGCAGATTGTATGTATGTGTGTGTGTGTGTGTACCAAAATGGTACATAGCTGCCTTATAAAGACAGAAGTCGGCGTCCTGACTGAATCACTGTTTATGTGTTGTTAAATATTCCAGTTGTGAGCTTTGGAGCATTGCGTGTTTCTTTCTTTTGAAGCAGAACAGTCCCAAAACCCAGACATCTGAAGGAAACCTAAAACACCCAAGCGGTGCTGTTATTTTTTTTTTCCCCTTCAAATTCTGTGAGGAACTTTTTCATTAGACTGAAACAGTTTTTTTAGAGCTGCTTTTCTTTAACGAGGAGGGGAATTATAGTTAACGAGGAGAGTAAGGCAACTAACGAGGCAGGGTTTGATGAGGGGAAAAAATGTAAAAGAGCCAACGCCAGACACTTAATGAAGGCTAGGTGAGAGTCTACATTCTAACAGAGTGCCTTCATCTGCTATCTCCTCTTCATCACCGGCTTGTCTCCGACGGTTCTCCTGATGGAGTAATCCAGCGTTGAGATGAGCTGCATCAGATCAATACAGCGCTCACCCACTCTGCAGCGTGGCTGACAGAGGGTGACCTATCTAACATGGCAGTCAAGTGATACAACTTAAACGCATTTGTTCTCTGAGCCTCTAACACACAGAAGAAGGAGCTGCTGTGTAATAGAGGTCATTGTAAATCCAAGATGTTGCTTTGGACCTGAGAGAGGCACCTGTGACTCTGTTAGTCCAACACTTCTTTAAGATATATATCTCAGGATGTTCTGGGTGGACTCATTTAAAGGTCACTGTTGACAGTTCAGGTTTCCTTTGCTGTTAATCTGGTTTCACTTTCAGACCAAACTCCAGAGAGTAGTTGATCCATATAATATCAACCAGCAACAACTGTCATGTTAGATCATGGGTTCACGGTTCTGGTTCCACGTCTGAATATTATTAGTTTTTCCTAATGTTTCTGATGTAGCACTCTAGATTTTAGACCTTTGATCAGACAAAGCAAGACGTAGAAGTGGAGATAGAACAACGTGGATGTTTGATATTTCTCACATATTATAGATGTAGATCTATTAATCAGGGAACCAAGAGAGGAATCTGTAGCAGTAATCTTTAGGCAGACATCTGATCTTTTTACTAATCTCTAACTCGGACGTCTTTGTCTAAACGTAACCAAACCACTTTAACTTAGTGCCACTGTACTAGATGGAAGCTCCTCTACGTTTCCTGTGTACTGTGCGTCTCCTTCTTCCTTTCTTGCAAAATAAACGAGCAGAACTGAAATCTGATCAAACCGCCCCCCCTCCACCATGCCCTCTGTCAGTTGCATATTTTACATAGAAGATGATGAATCAGCCTCTTCACTGGCTTCCTGTGTAAAACTATAGCCACACACACACACACAGACACACACACACAGACACACACACACACACAGTGGGTAATTGCTATTTGAGACACTGCTTAAAGAGATCAGTGTGTCCGGCATGATGTGACTGAGTACAGGATGGATGTCACACACATCAGTCTTAGTAAACTCATCAGCCCTGTTTTTACTCTGACTATTGAAGTCAGGATAATTCAGAACTAAAAAGTTCTGGCACGATGGCACATGAGGTAGTGCCAGGTAGTTTAGGTTTCTGTTCTGAGTACAGGTACTGGGAGACTCTTCCATGTACAAGTGAGGATATAAAGCTTGATTCAGATTTAACCAGTGCTGTTGTTTGTACTGAACCACTCTGTCACAGTAAGGTGTCCGGTAACTAAACTACCATGTTTTCAGTGTGGAAGTGGAATTTGAGATGATGCAGATCATCCAGGTGTGTGTGAGAATGTAGAAACGAACACCACAGAAGAAGAGCACTGGTATGTGAAAAGCAGCTGACTCAACAGTTTCCGTCCTATCACGTCTCTGTATCTGGACGAGGTGTGTATCGCTCACCTGCCTGTGTTCTTCTTCTGTGGTGTCTCCAGACAAGATAATGACAAACATTACAGCAGGAAATGATGTAATTTCCATTTCTTTCCCGGTGTTCCGGAGACGATGCAAAGTGTCGCCACATGAATTCATGCATGAGTGTGTGTGTTTGTCTGTGTGTGTGTTTATATGTCGTGGTTGTCCACGGCAACGCTGTCAATCAGGATTAGTGTGACAACAAGTGTTACCTTGGCAGCCGTGACTGTTGGCAACGTACAGGATGTCATGTTGCACGTGTGTTAAAACTGTGGTTTTATTGAGCTTTTACACAGGTGTGTGTGTGTGTGTGTGTGTGTGTGTGTGTGTGTGTGTGTGTGTGTGTGTGTGTGTGTGTGTGTGTGTGTGTTACTGCCTCATCCTCTTCTAATAGATTCTCTCTTTATCTCGTCCCTCTCAGGCGTTCTCCATTATTTTCTTTCTCCCTCTGTTTCTGCCTTCCTCGCTCGCCCTCTGTTTATTATTCCACGTCTCTCCTCTCTCCTCGTTCCTCCCTCCTCTCTCCTCTCTCCTCCCTCCTTCATCCTTCACCTCCTCCCTCCTTCATCCTTCACCTCCTCCCTTCTCTGCCTATCATTGTCTCTCCACACTTGGTTTCAGGTTCTTTCTTTCCCACTCCATCCGCCTCCTTTCCTTCCTTCCTTCCTTCCTTGCTTCCTCTTCCTCTATGATTGTTTCCCTCCTTTCCTTTCCTCTCCTCCACCTCCTTCCCTCTCTCTCTTCTCATCCTACACCTTCACTGTCTCTTTGGTTTTCTGCCCCCCCCCCCTCCTCACCACTTGTCCCTTCTCCTTTTCTATTTATACCTTCACTCTTCTTCTCATGTTTCTCTCCTCCACCTCTTCCTCCTTTCCTCTCTCTGTCACGTTTTCCTCTTGTATTCCCTCTCCTCCTCTGTGTTATACCATCATTACATCCCCCCCCCTTTCTTCTTCCATTTTCCTCCTTTCAGCTTGTTTACTTCCTTCTTTTCCTCCTTTTATTCATCTTTTATGATCTCCTCTCCTCTTTCCTCCCCTCAGTCTAACCTCAGTCCCTCGTTCTTCTTGGTTTTAATCTCTTCTCTCCTTCTTCCTTTGCCTTTTTCCTCCCGTTCTCATTTTCGTCTCTTCTTCTTTATTTTCCTAATTTTCTCATTCTCCTATTTTCTTCCTTCAGCTCTTCTTCATCTTTCTTCCTATATTTAATCTCACCTCCTCTTCTGTCACCCCACCTTCTCTTATGTTGTTTTACACTTTATTCCTCCTCTTGTTCGTCGTTTTCTTCTGACTCTCATTTCGTTTTTGTCTTTCACTTCCACTTTCTTCTCATCTCCGTCACATCTTCTTGCTCCATCATCTCACCACGCCTCCATTCAATTTCTCCACATCCCCTCCCTCGTCCTCTTCCTTGTCCTCCTCCCTTTCTTCTATCACATACTCTTCCTCCTCACATCCTCATTTTTGCCTTCTTCATTATTGCTTTTCTTCAGTTTACCAGTATCCTTCTTCTTTGTTAATGTCTGACATGAACTTCTTAGATTTTTTCTTTTCATTCTTCTTCCACTTTCATTTCCTCTCTTATTTAGCCCTTCTCCTCTTTTGCTAGCTCCTTTTCCTCCTCCTCGTACTCCACCTTCCTCTTCACTCTCTATCCTTTCATCTCTCCCTCCACAAACAGTCATGAAGTAAAGTGCACGAGTGTGATAACCAAGTTTTCAGAGGGATTATTTTCTGCAGTTTGAACTTCTTTCTGTGTCTGTCAGGTGACTGACAGACGAACATAACAAAGAAGTCTGATATGAAAACATTTGACTCAGCTTAAAGAAATCAGGAGGAAACAGAATGTTTGTTCATGTTTATTGTGGATTAACTCTGTGCAGAAGCCGTTTTTCATAGTGAAGAGAAAAATAAAAAAACCTGAAGAAAACGGCGTCTTGTAAAAACTGCAGAGAGTCGACCTGTCATCTTCGACTTCAGAGGATTATTCTTTAACCCCCTGAACTGTGATTCCACCTTATATTTTGTCTGTGATAGATTTAGAAGGTTCAAAGACTAAAACTTTATCCAGCAGAATAACTTCTCTATAGATTTGTTCCAAATCTCGAGTTTAGTGTGAGGCAGGGTGCAGACAATTTCAGGCCAAATGTGAATAAGAATATGATGAAGTGAATTATGGGTCACTTCATGGATAATTTAATGCAACAGCAATTCTGCTTCACTAACCTCTTTAAAAAAAACATCATTTGGATTCTGGACCAAATTCAGAGCAAATCAAGGTTAACTAGATTTATTGGATATATTATATTGGATTTGTCAGTCGGTCGTGATCGTGCTAAACCTTTATCTTCATTTGTACTATTCAGAACAATGTTACACAGTGGGAAGTGATGTCTCTTAATATTGCAAATATACAATTTTTTAAGGATTTCCTTAATATTTCAGGACCTGTGTTTATCAAATATCTAAGGATTCATCAAGCAACATCTTGTTTATAGTTTAAACGTTTAAATGTATAATAACCATCATGGGAAATGAACAATAGTGTCTTCATAATGTGTAAATATATAAGAATGAGGAGGAAAATAATAGCAAATTGTGGGAAATGGAAATAATATCCTGTGAGACATTCTGCTGGGAGGACATTCATTGTGTTGCAAACAAGAATAAATCTAAGATTGAGTTGATTTATTCAAAAAGGTAAAAATCTGTGTATCATCCTGCTACAGGTTTTATTATAAGAGAACAAAAAATAGATGCATGCTCTGCTCTGTCTGCACCTCAAACGTGAAAAGATCATTTGATGTACAGTAAATAAGGGAAAAACTAGAGAGAAATTTAAACCCCAGGCCTCTTTCTCACCTACAAATGTGGGAAAGTTGGTTCTGAAATTTGCAGAAACTACTCTGGAAAGGTATAAAGGGAGTTTTCTAAAGCCTTTCAACCACCTGACAAGCAGTTCAGAGGAAGTTTTCTCCTCACACATGTTCAGCCTTGTGAAGAGAAATCGTTGTGGTGGTTCGGTGTGTGTAATCTGGATGGTTGGGATAAACAGTTTTGAGCAGTTTTGGTGTTTGTATAGCATATTCTCAAATCCATGCATCAAAACTATAGAACAACAGAGACAAAAATGATGGGTCTGAAGGATCTTGACTGTGGTTTCCAGCTTCATCGTTTCAGCAGTTCATCCTAATAATTATTAGTAACAGAGCAGTGTATTTGTGTTTACTGCACACCGAAGACATTTGGGTTTAAAGCGGCTATATTGCACAGTTATCCTAGTTAACACTGCAGTATTCCAGTCTCCATGCATAATAAGAAACAACATATTCTCCTCTCATGTTCGTCTTTTGACTATAAACCCATTTGTCTTCAGTATGTAGTGAGCACACATGAATTGGCCTTGCCATTCTAATACTTTTGGAGGACACCGTAATTCTTCCTGCACTTCACAGTTTAATGTCTCTCTCTGCCTCACAGTCTGCTCTGTTTAGGTAGTCGATATATTGACGCAGACACAACACCTGGAAGGTGGTAAAAGCGTACAGAAACAGAGGAGAATGAGCAGGGTGGCAGGGAAAGTGAGATTAAAGGAGAAAGTGAAAGACAACAATGGGATGAAGACAAGGATGATAGGATTTGCCCAAAAGGAGGACGAAATAAGACCCAAGACCTGTGGTGATTGAAAGAGACCCAGACTTGATCTAATTAGACTGAAAACAATTTGGACATGGCTGAGTCTGGGAAATAAATGGGCCCTTGAAGACCTCTAATTTAACCATCACCATAAAGTTAACAACATGTATATGTATTATTTTACAGATAATAAGTGAATTCATAAGCAGGAAAACAGAAACACACTTACTGCTCATTACAGGACACTCAGGATTGGCTGCTGCTGCTGAAACTCTTTCTTATTTACCATCATTTGGTAATGGATCCAGCACCTACAGAGCTCACTGAGAAGCAGCTCGGTAACAATACACAGAGGTTATGTGCTGGATTATTATTTCTGGGTTTGGCTGTTTTGTACTAAAAACAGATTCAACAACACAGCAATGTGGTCGTTAAAGTGAATTGAATTTACGGTAATTCAAATTTGTAGAGAATGTACTGTAGCATTGAATAAAACTGATTAACGGATAGAACTGACTAGTACAAAATACAGTGTAATCAAAGACTTTATTCTTACCAGGTGTGAAATTCACGTCTTAAAAATACCTACTTGACATAAAATTTTACTGGAATGTTTTTTTTTAATTGATAATATTTTGTCTTTGTTACCCAGGTACCTGGCAGTGACACAGTTCAGTCCAATCCATGCCCGGAAGGCTTTCCCTTGCTTCGACGAGCCCGTCTACAAGGCCACGTTCTCCCTCACCCTCCGCCACGACCCTCAGTACACCTCGCTGTCCAACATGCCCGTGGAAAGCAGCTCACTGTCCGACGAGGATGGCTGGGTGACCAATCGCTTTGCCCGAACGCCCCGCATGTCCACGTACTACCTGGCCTGGGCTGTCTGCAACTTCACCTACAGAGAAACTCAGACGGACAGCGGTGTAACGGTCAGTCCCAACGCACCGAACACTCACCGTCATTTTGCTTTTGGGGACTCTTTAATAGAGTCTTTCAGATTATATCAAAGATGCTGCTTTTAAGGCTGAAGGATGATGGCAGATGACAGGATGACAGCTCAATTTAAAAAAGTTACATAACAGGAGACGAGTCCAAGGTTCAGTTTCACTGCTCCTATCGGAAAACGGGGCAGGAAAGGTTCAGTGTAATTATTATAACATCTAAGTCAGAGAAAAAGAGACTAATAATGTGGTAGAAGATAAAATATTGAAACTTAGAATGCAAAATCATCACAAAGGTATTTTCAACTCTCCTATCGTGCTCTCTGCTTAATTATGTTCTGTTCTTGAGTTAGGAAATTATGTTTTTAGATTATGATGCTCTTATTTATTTTTTAAAACAATCCTCCTGTGATCTTGACTTAATGATCTCATTATGTGCCAAATACCAAATGTTGTTGATTCTCTATCAGCCTCCCTATTTTCCTCTGTTGTTTTTGCTTTCTTGTTTTCTGGGACAGCTGTTTGTCTCCAGGCTGAGGGGAAAGACGCCGCGATGAAATGTGTGCGAACAGATCGTCAAATACGAAAGCCTTGTATCTCAAAGTAACGACACATCTCGGCTCTGATCACCTCTAAACTGTGTGTCATATCATTAAATCCTTATCTGTGGAGTTAAAACACTGAATATGAGCTGAGCCATTATCTTCAGATTGTAATTGACTTAATGAAGCTGTGATTAGGGAATAACAGCTTTAGACTAAGATAATCAGAGTAAAGAAGTTGGGGAAACCCACCAATTATAGGCCTATAATTCAGTGTACTAATCATAGATGGTACTGT
The DNA here is from genome assembly GCF_900324465.2 of Anabas testudineus. Taxonomy (NCBI): domain Eukaryota; kingdom Metazoa; phylum Chordata; class Actinopteri; order Anabantiformes; family Anabantidae; genus Anabas; species Anabas testudineus. The sequence continues at coordinate 13,757,357 of NC_046631.1, read as the reverse complement.
ACGTCTCTGCCTGTAAAAATAATCTGTGACTCTGGAGGACCTCTCTGAAATCTTAAATCTTACTGGACATAGGAGTAATTTTGAGAACCTCAGGGAAAATACTGACTATATGTTGATCGATGTGTGATGTGACTGTTGTACGTATTGGTTTGAATTTGTTGGTGCCAGAGTTCGACAGGGGAGGTAAAATATCTGTCTGGTGACCAGATATGGTTTTAATTACACCTGTTTGTTCTGTCCTATTTTCATTTAGTGGTTAAATGGTTAAATTGAACTAATTTGCCATTGACTTTGATCATATATTTCATATATATAGAAAATACAAAAGGTTTGTCAGTGAAAGATTTTAGTTTAGTTCTGCTTTTCTGGAAATTGGATCATTATTTATGATTCACTCACTCTTATTAGCTAGGTGTGAGGCCACACTGCTCGCCCACCACTTATTCTCACCCACCACTTATTCTCCACTCTGGAATACAATTTCATCATCTTCAGCCACATGTTCCCCGTTGTTAGCCCCCCTGAGCAGCTACTTAAAGAGCTTAATAAAAGTTCCATCTGTTGTCCTGAGATAATGAGGCGATCAGGTCACGGAGGTCTTGAGAACACGGTGCGTCATCTCGATAAAACGACACCTTTAAGTTATCGCCACAGGAAAATCATGCCTAATATCTCTAGATAAGGCTTTAATTAACTTGTTGTAACTATGAGCACCACTCCAGTCTAGAGATGATAGTTTAATATCTGCTGATCAGATTCACATTTATCTCCAAATAACATGTAAAGACGTGAACTGAAGATAATGGTTTATTGTCTGGAGATGAGATAATAAACCTGCTTCCTTACGCAGGCTGGGATGTCATTGCCTCCTTTTCTCCTAGCTGAGTTGTTAGGAGGCCAAATCTGAGCTGGATTTGAATCTGTGGCTGAAAAAACTGGTAGTTTGGATCACGCGTTCCCATTTCCACTACGTTTTAATGAATTATATTGTCAGTGTTACTGAAGTGCTACAGTCTGTGCAGCATGAAAAAAGGTCATATTTGTTTTTTGGACGTTTGGAGCCGACAGTTCTTTCTGCTTTGAAGGATATAGATAGGACCTTTACTGTTGCAGCTGATTCAGTGAGGTGTGCTGTGGTCTACAACCGGAGTCACACTGTTAGAAGTCTCAAGCAGTTTCTGCAGCTTATTTTTTTTTATTTGATATCTAAGTGGATTTTGGGATGTTTATCATCAGTGATGTTGCAGACAAGGTTACATCGAGTCCAGAGTAGCTTTAGTGGTTCATCAGCTGCAGTTCCAGAGCTGTTTTTTGTTTTTTGGAGGTTGAAGCCTTTTGAAAACATGGATGACCAACACCATGTACCGTCCCTGAACGCAGTACGTGGTGTAGTTCACCCACAAACCTCCAAAAAAATGAAAAACAGACAAAACACCTGAGCCATGAACTAAACCACGACCCTGGAGAATAGTTCCACTATAACCTATAATTTATGATAGCTGAAACTGCTGCTGTTGCTCTGATCCGCTGCTGATGCTACATCTTCTCTGTAGACGAGACTTGAACCACCGATTTGAACAATATGAGAATCCTATCTCAGCTGTCTGATGTGACTGATTTGAACAAAAGCAATCATTTGGAAGAGCCATCCACGAACGATCACCTCCACCTAATATTAATCATTAGTCAAACTACAGTAACTAAATCTTAGTTGTCTGTCGAGCCCTCAGGGAAAAGTGTCTGAATCAACAAGTATATGGGCCGGTGTGTGAACCAGAACCACACCAGTTAATCTGTTAACTGCCTAAGTCGACACCAATCCAGTGAATCAAACCCCCGACTATTAAAGACCTGGGAGTAACGATGAAATCGTCCATTTTTCTTTCAAGCTTCATTTTGTTTATCATGTCTGTCGTGACCATTATGATTCTGATTTGAAAGTCAAAACCATCTGCTGCTGGATTTGGCTGATATCACCCTTTAACAACCATAACATTTAAAACAGAAATATGCAGTCGCACGCGTCCGTGTTCTTATACAAGGACAAATACATGCGTGACCTTGTTTCTCCTCCTCCCTCTCTTCTTCCCCTCCTCCGATCATCTCTCTATCAGTTTAATTACAGCCCATCCATCTCGTCTGCCAGAAACTCAAGGACAGTACTCAACACAAACTAAAACTCACAGGCTTGACTGATCCTGCCTGAGTATTACACACACTCACAAGCTGCATCTCTGTGTTACTGAAAAGATAATTTTGGTGAAATTCTGCTCTAATGACAAATCATATCTGGGCAATTTATAACCATCACCAGCCTCTGTGTTTGTGTGTAGTCATCTTACAGCCAGTCTTGTGAAGCTTAGTCCTCATAATGAAGAAATTCATCTTTATTTTTCCTCTTTCCATTTTTAATTGCCGAAAACAAAAGCATATTTTTTTTCCACAACCCTGATGTAGACATGTCCATTTAGTGCGTAGTAAAGTAAGTAAAGGTTAGGTTTAGGGTAGTTTTTTAAGCTGATTGCTTGCAGCAGGTTTGTGACAGGACAGCTAATGACTGACTCATTAGTTTCCAACATGTACAGTTTAATCTACACGTGAGCTAGACTATACAATGTACTTTAAATTCAGCTAAATGCAACATAAGTATTAATAAAAGATCCACATGGAGCGTGAGGGTCAGTGGCATCAGTGGTGTGTGGAGTTTTTGTTTCACTGAACAATACGCTTCTGTTTTAATCTGTCCCGCTGTCTACACTGCTACGTGTCACAAGCATAAACACAATACCATGTCTATTTTCTCAGGTCTACTCACTTGAAATGCTCCACAGAAAGCAGGAAACCAATTTATTTCTACAGAAAACAAAGAAATATGCAGTAAACACATTTTAAGCAGTCCAGCTTCCAGTACTACTGCTATGCCTGTTCTCATAACGCTGGGATTGCAGCATGCAGTGGCAAGAAAAAGTATGTGAACCTTTTGGAATTTCTTGGTTTTCTGCATTGATTTATTTAAAAACATGTTCTGATCTTCATCTAAGTCAAGAGCAATAACTAATATGATGTGACTAAAGTAATAACACAAAAAGAAAATCTTATGTTTCATGTTTTTACTGAGAACAGCCATAAAAACCCCCTAGTGATAGTGGAAAAAGTGTGTGATTGGAATGAATAACTAGTTATTAGCAGAATTGGCAGCAATAACTTCAACCAGGCGCTTCATGTGGATCAGACGTGCACATCGTTCGGGAGGTATTTTAGCCTATTCTTCCTGCTGAACTGCTTTAGTTCTGTCATATTCTTTGGACGTCTCATGTGTGGCTCTCTTCAAGTCGTTCCATAGCGTCTCTGTTGGATTGAGCTCTGGGCTCTGACTCTAAAAGATGGATTTAGTTTTTCTGAAGCCATTATGTTGTGTATTATGTGCTTTGGGTCATTGTCCTGTAGCATCACCTACTTCAGCTGACGTACAGTTGAACAGAATGTTTTGAGAAACTTGGGAGTTCATTCATCTTCCTTCATGTTTCACGGCTGCAGACCCATGAACACAGATGTTAGACAGGTCCAATGATGCCTTCAAATCTTTAGTTTCTTTACCTCATTGATGAGTGTTTGTTGTGCTCATTTTGATTGGTCGCCCACTTCTTCGTAGTGTCTCCATTTGTAGTTTGTCAAACTGTAGACTGGTGAGTTTCTAAAGTCTTTCACATCACTTTGTAACAACAATACGACTCTACATGCTGCTTGCACGGTGCTTCAGGTGTAAACATGGCGTAAGGATAACTCAGAATGTAGTGGTGTTTCATGCAGGCAAATGTGGTGTTTGTGACAGTGATGTGAAAATATCTCAACCACTAATCAATATGATTAGGAGGTTGTAATTATGATGCATATTAATTAGAACGATGACTAGTTATGAAAGGCGTCAATATAATGTAACCAACTCGAACCACAACTTGACTAATAACTACCATATATAATTGAATTAGCACTTTTCCAGCGTGTTGTATTGGATTGAATTAGATTGTAATAAATGTTAACCTTTTAATGACAACATGTCTGACTCTCAGCCGCTGTGAACGAGGCTCCAGACCCTGTGATCCTGCATGATAAGCTAGTACAGATAATGGATGAATGGATTTTCCAGGATATGTCTGTTCCCATTTCCCACCAACCAAGACTACTTAAAGCTGATGTTTCCAAGATATAAGCGATAAGTGAATTATGTGGTAATTTATACGCTTACAACTCTCCAAGACATTACTTAGAGACATTATGCTGCTTCCAAATGCTCCTTGATCATTTTAATTCTGAGCATGAGACGTTAATATAAATTGCTAAATTCTTCTGTTTCACATTTTAGTGCAGGGCAGGTACCCAAAGAAAGAGTCCCTCACACCTCACAGACAAACTGTGATGCATGTCAATTAAAGCAAACAGAATAAACGCACAAAAAGCGGTTATACGTGAGATCTGAAGAGGGAATTATTAGCAGCTTTGTGATGATAGAAAATAATACAAAATTAATTTTGTGATGAATAAATAATTGGACTAACAGCACGCTTGCTCCAGCCAGGTTTTTATTTCACAGCAGGGAACTGTGAAGGAGACACTGAATAACTCAGCAGTCAGGATAATAAAGTAGCTCCGATTCGATGAATGTTGAATGACTGGATCTACGCATGCAGGACATACTGTTCAGTGTTATACAACTGATAATTCACGAGGATTCAGTCACACTGGCTGCCACATTTGGACACAACACTGTGAAATGACAGATTTGAGATCAAGTGGGAGATTGTGCTTGTTGAATAACACTTACAGACAGGATATGATTCTATTTGCAGACAAAAAAAGGCATGCATCAAAGAGACCCAGGAAGCAGCACATGCATATTTTCACATTTACAAACAGTTGCAGGATACGCTCTCTGTGTCTCTGTTACAGCATTGCTCTCATATTAAAATCCTTGTTTCAGCCTGAAGGCAGTGCAGATGCTGCTGTCTGTTTGCAGAGCAGCTTCCTGTGACAGAAACATTAATCCTCTCATTTCTCCATCCTCCTCCTCCATACCTCTGAAAGAAACAGCTTTATGTGACAGAGGAAATAAAACATCCCTCCATCCTCTTCATAACCGCTGAAACTGCTTCATCTGACACAAACATTCATCTCTCCGTCCTCCTCAAAACAGCAGAAAGAAAGGCAAAGCATGGACTCCGGGAGCAGGAATTTATCTTCTGTGTTGTTGCTGTATTGATGCAGGCTAACCTGCACACATCCATCTGGTTTACACCTAGAGATACGGCAACCTCAACCTAGAGAGAACAATTTATTTTAGATATTTTGTTGCTTTTTAAATATAATTTTACTACATAATAATGATGCATCACTACTTCTGATTGGTTATAATTAAACAGGTTCCACTGTATGCTAACTTATACAGTAAATGAGTTTAGCACAGAGAAAGCGCAGAGATGTTGGCACTTTCTAGCTTTCTTCTGGAGGAGTCGGAGTTCTTACGTCACGATCGTGATGCTGCAGCTTCTCCTCTGTTTGATTTAAACTCTCTTCTTGTTGCATCAAAGCGTATTTGAATAGACTCGAGCTTTTTCACGTTTCCTCCTGTAGGGTAGGTGCAGTTCAATCTGTTCTCTACAGCGGGTACATGGTGCAGAGCTGCAACCGGCTCGTCCAGGGTCTGAAATTAACCCCCACCTCTTCTTGTTTTAAGTGGATTACTTTTCTTTGAGTTGAAAGTAAAACCATGTAGCTCCTGTTTCTGAGACATATTCAGGGACTGCAGAGAATGTAGGCCCTCTGTGTCTCGGAAACGCTTGGTGAGGTGTTCAGGGACCGACCACAATGTAGTTTGTGTGGAGTGTTTAGTGTGGAATCTTCCTGAGTTGTATTGTGTCTTTTAAATTAATTGAAGAACTCAAAAACAGCTTAGATGGTTAAGGAAAGATGTGGTTTAGGTAAAATAACTCACTAAAGCTGCTCAGTTAGGCAGCAGCGGTCTATGTTTCCTGTCTGTCTCCCTCCACTTTGACCTCCACTCTACGTCGAATTTCTTTGTTAACGCTGCTTCTGTCATTTTTGCTACAGCTGCTGGAGGTTGAAGTATAATTATGGGTGCACTAACAACTGATCATAGCCAGTTAATGGTGTGATATCATTTGAAACAGCTGGCCAGGTTCTATTCGTTCATAACGCACAATATGAACCTTCAATGAGAGATCAAGACCAAGTAATGAGTCAGAAAATCATAGGCTAGAGCTCACCGCTGAGTTGGTGCTCAAAAAGTAATTTAGGGAGGCATTAACACTTTAAACAGCTTTTATCATGATAAACAAAATGCAAATTCAATATGAAAGAAAATATTCATTGTAAACACAACCTAAGGTTTCAGGATAAAAGAATCATTTCCATCTTTCACATGATCTGAGCTGCACAGACAGATCTTCGGTTAGTCTGGGACACTTCCAGGCTTCATTGTCAACTCTAATTCCTCTTCTCTTCCTTTTTATTTCTCCTCCTTCATAAACAACTCTTTGTCTTTCTGTTGTATTGTCCTTATAATGCGTCTGTGTCAGAATCTCTGTTCTTGTAATGAGGCATTTTCCCTTCAGGGAGGATTAAAGTCTGACAGAAAACAAACAAACAGTGTGTGATGACCTGCCGAGCAGCCCCTGGTTCAATTCAACCTTCGTCTTTCAGCCATTTAGCTTGTTATTCCTTCATCTTGTGTCATTTCACCGACTCTCAGCATCATAAAGCAAAGACTGTACGTCTTTATCTGCCAGCTAATCACCACCGTGAATCTGAATGCGAATAGGTTTACGTCTGCAACACATCTGCCAAAACAAACAAAAAGCTGACGACAATGAGGATTTCACATAGTGAGAGATTAGTGAAGGGATGTTTCTGATATTTTCTGAGGTTTTAGGTGAGTCAGTGGTAATTTCTCCTAAAGTTAGAGAAATAAAAATAGTCTAGATTGGTCATCTTAAGTAAAAAATTCTCCATTAAGCTTTTAGTAAACGCATGCTGAAGCACGTATTGATCCGTTTCTTCTCATATCAAACAAATACGATTTATTCCATAAAGCTTAGCGTTGTCAGTAAATTACTTTTTTTCTATCCATCTACAGGGGAAATTGTGAGAGCCCGTGCAGAAAACATCTTCAGTTAGTGATTATTAGAGCTTTATAAGAGCATCTGCTTAATGACAGTGTAATATAATAGTCTTTTAGTGCCTGTTAGTTCCATTCCAGTCACCAAGGCACTTAGACTAGATGCGTGAGTTCTTGGATGGATGTAAAGTACATATTTTTTTGCCATGGTGGCCAAGATTTTGGTGTGTCGGACTGCAACAGTGAAAGGTTGTCAGCAAAAACAATGATTAGTATACTCACTAGTATAATTACAGCACACTGACTTATTAGTAAGTGAAACACACCTTCTTATTGACTGTCAGGCCGTTCTCGGTTTAATTCTAACAGCAGGATACTTTAAAGTAAATGGTTAAAAATGTTACTGCGCTCAGTTCCGGTGGTTTTTATCGTCAGTAAATGTTAGTGGCCAAATGTTCAGTTAGTATCTTCCCATGTTTAGTCTGCTACAAATGATGTATTTCACTTGTCACTAATCATTCATTCTGTGAGCAGCTTGTTACTGAACGTGTCTCGGTAGCTGTTGACCAGCCAAACATTGTTTGTGTGGAAAGATGCTCCATCATTGTTTCACAACCTGAATGGGATTAAGTGTTGGTTCAGCTCCAGAAAAAACAATAAAGTGAGACGTCATCACTTCCAGCATGTCTCCTTGTTTAAAAATTTAATTCACATATCAATAATTTAAGTTCATAAACAAAATATTTTTGATGCAACTGTGATGTTCAAAGACCTTTTTATTGTATGTAAATATGTAAGTATTGCTTAGTACTCAGTATCGTTAAAGTCCCAAAATTAGGACTTTTTATGCTAAAAAAAAAAGAAGACATGTGTAATTAAAAAACACTGGTGTCTATTTTTCTCCATTCTACAGTAAAACGAGCAGAGAGAAACTTTGGAGACACCGTCTACTATTAAATGTCACATTACCATTCCATAATAATAATAAAAAAGTCACATAAATGTCCTATAATGATAAAGATACTGTAGGTCAGATAAGTATTGGAAGTGATAAAGGTCACATTACACATTTGATTTTTATGTGACACACATTATTTTATCCAGAATTTAATGGCATGGATTTAAGTAAAACTTAAGACTCCCAAGAGGTGAGGACGGACAATACGTATTAAAGTCTGATGGGCGCTTTAATTTAAAGGTAACAAAAACAATGGGGATGTTTTTAGAAGCATAATGTGTTTTCAGAACCTAGTATGAGAGTAGATGCCCATTAAACTTAGAATATAAAAGGAGAAAACCCTCAACTAGATTATACGTCGTACTAAGCAACAACACAGTCTGGCACAGATGGCTGGAAGACGGAGTCTGTTTGTTGTTTTCAAGCACTTTTTTTTCCAGGTTACCTCTTTTCTACTGCTTGCAACTTGGGAATTTTAGCCTCCTGAAGATAAACGTAACCCTACGATTTATCCTTCTCACAGGATACATGAAAAAAGACCAGGCTGACTGAAGGGAAACAAACATTTCTGCTACACAGAATTGATTTTTACTCTAAGCTTTGCTTTTTTCTCCCTCTCCTCAAGTATTGGATAATCTCAGGCTTTTAGATATAGATATTAGTCATATTAAACAATATGAATATGGAAAACTGAAGAGATAAATCTTCTTCGGTCTCACGTACAGACCAACACTACTTACTACTGTATCCCGACTGCTCCTTGTAATGCAGAAATGCACTCGTTTGGTTGACTCCCACATCTCATAAATAAGATATTTAGAACAAAAGTTTTGTTGCCTGCAGGACTTGGGTACTCATGTCTGCTTTTGTTCTTATTATTTTGTAATATATTATGTTCCTGTATTCCTGGACTTGTCATACAGAGCCACTAAACCATGACTAATGTTGTTTGTCTTCTGTTTGACGCACCTCACCAATGGTTAGTGGGGAAAGAGAAAGTTAAACCCTTTGGAAGTAGCTGTAACTTTTTATTCATGAACTGTTAAGAATAAAAAAACATAAAACAATTATTCAAGGCTAAAAGCTATTTTAGAAGCTCGTTGAGTCTGTATTTGAGAATAATAATACTTTGCTTTGAGGTAAATGCTAACATGGGCATGCAAAAGGTATAATGTTGTCTTAGTTTAGCATGAGAGCATGCTAATACTTTCAAATTAGCATGAAAATCATGCGCAGCTGATGAGAATGGAGTTGCATTGATTACTAGTTTCCCTCAGGAGACTATGAATGTGTCAGTTTCATGATCCATTTAGAAGCTGCAGAGAAACGACAGAGTGCAACAGTGGAGTCGGCTGCAGACAATTAGCAACCTGTTGCAGGAATCATAAAACATGCTCTTGCTTTGTTTCATCTAAAGATCATACTGTATGCTAAATGTATAATATATTCAAAACTATTTTGGAAGAAGGTCGGCACTTGGGAGATGACATGGTTTTATTCACTAGAAGCGTCTTTCTTCTCATGCTCCAGTTCTAATATCAACCATCATTTCTTTTGTCTTGTTGACATTGACAGAGAGACTGTTATCCTTGCTCCAGCTCTCGGGCCGTCTCGCTTTATCACAGCAGTGTCGTCAGCAAAAGTGATGATATGATTGGACAGATGTGTTGCGCTGCAGTCATGGGTCAGCAATGTTTGTTATAGAGGGAGAAGTGAATGTCTGAGGCCTGTTGATCTCAAAGTCAAGGACCCACATACGCCGTGAGGAGTGGTGTGTTTGTGTGTTGGTGTGCTCCCTCAGCACTCGTATCAGTTGCTAAACCATCCATCAAATTACCGTGGCAACTGAGCGTCCATCACCTCATCCATCATCCAAGGGCGACAGACAGAGCGACAGAACGCAGCAAGAGATGTCACGGACGAGTGGAGAGATAACAAGGGGAGAGGGGAGGAGAGGGATGATGTGGAGAAGAGAAAGGAGGAGAAGAAACAGGACGAGAGGAAAATAAAGAAGAGTTTAAATAAATTGACAAAAGGGAGAAGAGATGAGAATAATAAGGGCGTATTTTGTGCAGTTATTTTTTTTTCGAGTTCATGTCCTGATTGCCCAAACTTTGATAATGTTCAGCTTTGTGGAGAAAACATCACCAGGCCTTTTGTTCTCACGTTGACTGACTGACTCATTGGTTTGGGTTGTGGTTTCCTGGTGAGAATAAAAGGATGATTCACACCGATTTCTGCAGGTCTTCCATTTAGATGTGTAGTAATTATCAAGGATACAGCCCAGTAAAGTCATATGTGGATGTAGCAGAGTATTCTTAGGGACAGAACGTCCACCCTACTTCTAAGTGTAGTAATATACAGTAATATTTGTTCTTGTAGTAATAATTGTACAGTAGTAGTTGCACAGTTCATGAGCTTTAACTACCTGTGTTGGTGGTGAAGGGGTTTTTTCCATTAACTGTATAGAACCTGCATTTAACAGACTACTACATAGGAAGCAGGACTTTCTTCTAATTTGTCTTTCTTTGGAAGATGCTGCACATTTTTTCAGGATAATGTGCTGCTGCTGTTTGCTGTTAATCTGTTTTGCTTTTAAAGTTTCCCAGCAGTTCAAGGGGAATAATCCCTTCACCTACATTTACATTTAGTCATTTGGCAGATGGTTTATCCAAAGCGACTTACAAGTGACATCCAAGGCAGCGTAAGGAGGTCTTGCCTAAGGACCCCTACACAGCAGGGATTCGAACCCCAGTCTCACTACTACTATCCAGCTCCTGAAAAGGATTTTACTGTGAAATATCTGAGGAAAATGTTATTTTCCTAAACAGCAGTTTAATTCAAGTCAACAGATTTGAGAGGATGAATATAAAATGGTCTCTGTTAACTGATGAAGTGAAGAGCAGCAGAGTGGTGAGTACAAGACTCTGCTGCTACACTCATTAGAAGTCATGTCAAATTTAACACACAAGATATGCAGATAATTTAATTTTTAGCTGCAGACACTAGAGGGAGGAGTGTGGGTCAGTCGGTCCACCACTGAGGTCGAGACAAAAGTATCAGAGACATCAGTAATTATAAGTTGAATTAATACAATTTGATTCAGACTTTCATGGGCCCCAGGGGATGAGTCCTAGTAACTTTGGTCCCTATGATCCTTTTGCTTTTTCTGCAGCACTACCAGCAAGTGAAATGTGTCATTTATTTAATAAAATACAGCCACATATCTGTTTTAGGTCCTCTGAACTGTACTGTAGTAATTCTATAATCTAAACCTATGTGGTGCCACTCAGAAATGTTTGCATGACAACAGACTCTAATTTTGCTGTTTGTCCCCAGATAGTTTGAATATATTTCAGTATTAATAAGCTCTGCTTAAGTAAACAAAGTGTCTCTTTTGAGGATGCAAACACAGAAAGGTGCACGTCTCACAGCAAATTCATCTAAATTAAAACATGTTGCATAACTCTCAGATGTCCCAAACTTAGCATTCTCAAGGTTGTTTACAGTCGTGATCAACCTCTCACCACAGACTCCAAACTTTCAGATCCTTTCAAAAACATTAAGATCATTGTTAATTATAATTTCTTAGAATAATATTCATTAACCATATTTGTACAATATATAGAGTCAGTTGATTTTATTTGAGCTGAGCTCTTAATAGTTTTTCTGTTTGCTGTTTTACAAACAAGACAGCAGAGATTGTTCTAATTAAGAATGAACATTCTGCTTCTTATTGCAAATATTAAAGGGATTGGACAAAATGGTATCTCTTAAAAATATTGCAGCTATTTAGATTTAGGTCGCTGTGGTTTTCGTGATTGCACTTTCCTGAAGGCAGTGAGTAATGTGGCTGAAATTAGAATATTCCTCATGTCTCAATTTTATGGCCAACTTTGTCGTTGGCAGTTTATTTATCTCATTCATATATTTTCCAAACAGCTTAGTAGGGTGACAGAACTGAAACGAATCCCTGCATGCATTGGGTGAGAGTTGGGGTACACCCCGAACAGATGGCCAATCTGTCACAGAGCTAAGAAACGTGACCGAAAACCTTTCACACTCACATTCACACCTTGGGGCAATTTAAAGTTTCCACTCGAGTCAACCTGCATGTTTTTCGACTGTGGGAGGAAATCCACACAGACATGCACGCAACATACAAACGCTGCAGGTTGGGCTTAAACCCAGGACCTTCTTCCTGTGAGGCAGCAGTGCTAACCACTGAGCCACCGTGCCATGATTGTAGTTCAGTTGAAGCAGCACATTTCAGTCCTCGGAGACACGGTGAATGTGTGTATGCTGATACTTTGAAGTGAGAATGTCACACAAACCCCCGCCCCATTCAGAAACGTAATGTGTCCTGGTTTCTCCTCACCTGGGAGAACATGACTGGAGGCGTTTCAGGAATCCTCAGGAGATGATACTCAATTCAGCAGCTTGCTGCCAGTCCTCCGAAAAAAGCTGCGATTTCAATAAAGCCTCCACTTTCAGAGCTGATATTCACTCTGCTGGCTGCCGTGCTCTGAGATGAGTTCTGGTGGAAGGAGGAAAATGTAGGGAATAAGAGGTGAAGGGCTTTAAAAAGTTAGAATTTTTATTGAGAAATCTGACCTGCTGGGGGAACTGAGGATGAGGGATGGGAGGAGAATGGATTGTGAAGAAGTATCAGCATAGTTCTAGCACTTAGTTAATTCCCAGTGTTTGTGTGAATGTGTGTATAAGCATCAAACTAGCATCACATCCAGATCTTTCTGCTCTGTAATTACTTTTTCTTGGTTGAGAAGGCAGAAACACAGCAGCTTTCAGTGATAATAGTGCTTCTCATAAACTCTTAGGTAACTAAAATGGGGAAAAAATGGTATTTGAGAAGTGACACATTGAAATAACAGGTGTAAGCAAATCTTTGGGGAATAAATGCTGCACAATAGGAAAGCTGGTATGACTCATCTGGTTCTGGCAGTGACACAAATTTCTAGTCACCAAAGTGGGATCAACTTTGAGTACTGATCAGGATAAGACAGGAGTTCTGAAGACGGGTCAATATTTGACTCTTCACCAAGTTTCACATCTTATAAAATCTTATAAGATTAAATAATTGTTCTTTAAAACACTGCAGAAACAGTCACAGGACACTAACGAATCTGCGTGCAGTCCTCACTTCTACACTACATTACACATAGTTAGCTCTGTTTCCTGTTTTTTATATCCCACAAACACACTGACACAACGTAGACTCAGGTTTATAGGATACTGTGATAGGATATGTGTTTTTACAGCTGTGTGAAAACCATTTATTAGAGTGGAAGTGAAACTGAGAGCGATGGCAGGGTGACATTACTGGGACAGTAATGTTTGTGTGTGTGTTTGTGATGTGACAGCAGTGATACTGCAGCATTACATCATGACGTGACTGTGCGAGTGTGTCCACTCGCTTCTGTCTTCATGTGAAAATGATACGAGTCGTGTGTTTTATCGTTGTGTCTCTGTGTTTGACAACCAGACTCTGTCGTCCTTCAGCTGAGACCCAGTTGTTGTCTTTCTGACGGTAAAAACCATACAGCCCACACGCCACACGGAGCTGAAGCCGAGTCCAGGCAGATGTTCTTTCATTCACAGGGGTGATATATGAGTATTGATGCGTGACATCCCCGCCACCCAACGCCTGTCAGCTGACAGCATTCCATTTAATTAGCCTGATTAACTACCGTGTCCCTCACACAAATACAAAGTGGGGAGCTGGCAGCTTGTTAAACATTCAGGAGATTCACAGCGGATTCAGACAGACATCTTTATTTAGGGGATTTTTTTTTTATCCTTTTGTTTTCCTGTTTGATCAGAGTCGGACAAAGTCACTGAGGCCTTGTTTTGCAGTATTAGAGAGGAGGATAGTGTCTGCTTCTCCAACACTTTCTGTTGTAACGTCTCTTTGCTTTGGAACAAATACAATCACACCATTTAATGGCCATTACCTGTTATCACCACCACAGACATGGGCGGTTAGGTCCCTGCTCTGCCTGCCAGTTGGTTGTTTAGGGTTTAAATAATGACTCATGGTTTGAAATGGAAACAAACTGGTGTTTCTACTTTCAAAGTCCTGTGTTTTGTCTCCTACTCCTTCATATTGATGATAACTCTAGGTAATAGGTGTCCTACTAAACCATAACTAGAAGCACCAGGCAACATTAGCCACTACTCATCTAAACATGTAGTCAAAAACAAGTGTTGTTTAGTTCAGCACCTACAATTCTAATGCTGCTACCTGTAGGTTTCTACAAACCAATCCTTTAAGAATTGTCTTCATGTTTTTGGACTAGTAGCATGGTATGAGTTGATATTCTACCTCCCACAAACACTGTGACATAATAATGATGTAGGCCGTTAAAGGATCTACGCTGCACTCAGACATGACACCGGTATCAGTTGTCAAACTCTTGGCAAATATGCAAAAAATCTATTTGCCAAAATCCACTCTCCCGTTGCCACCCTCACTCTCTCCGCTCACTGGATGTGTATTGGATGAGGCAGTTGCTCATTTTCTCTTACAAACTTGCAAAATTGCTTTTAGCTTTTTATTTTTTTTAACAAAGTGGAGTCAGGTGGAGCAGCTGTCTGTCAGCCTGAAAGAATCACTTCAGTTTAAAAGCATCAGTGGGGAATCACTGAAGTGAAACGTTTTGCCAGAGCTGCAGAATCACAAGAGACGGGCAGATTGATACCACAGTAACAAATACAAACAAGGTATCAAAGCCAGTTATAATATTGATTACAAAGTTTTTCTTTTCACTTTTTTATTTAAACTTGTTTGCCAGGTTTCACAGATAAAACATCTTGTGTAGTGAAAATCCCAGAGCATCAGGTTCCCTGCTCCAGTCTGTTCGTAGAAGCAGAACGTCCATTAAATTCTGGCAGGATATTAAAAAATAAAAATATAAAAATGTTATGTTTATTTTTTTAATTGAGTTCTGTTTCATGATCCTTTCATTTGTTGTAATTTGTAAGAATGGCAATGTCGACATGAGTCCACCATATCCTGAGATGTGGTGTCATAAAGAGTCGACAAATCTTAATCTTAATAACATTTCATTAATCTACCAGATGTTAATATGGATTTCCATTAGTCTCAGCCATCAATAGGAAACATTAGCATGGTAATATAAGCATGTGATTGTTGCAGTTAGCATTTAGCTCAAAACACTGCTAGTTAATCAGTGGTTCACGTTCATTATTAGTAATGTTAATTATTCAGTTATGTTGTATTTAATACAACTTTCGTGGCCAGTTTTTGAACAAATAGTTAATTTAAACTATACTTCAGGTGTTTATTTAAACTATACGATTCATCAGTGGTAAAAAACAGTGAGAAGAGAAGATGTTGAACTGAGTATTGACTGTCAACATGTCTGAATACCGATTAAGGAAATAGTTGAATATAGGGTTTATAGTGTCGATATTTCAGTGCTTTAATAGGAGCAAGACCACACTTCCTACGCTGTTTTAAAATGATTTAGCCTGGTGGAGTAAGATGGTGAGGAGGTCATTGCTGCTGAAGTTTTATGGTCAGTAGGAAGCTGTGATTTTACATTAACCACCAGCTGTAATGCATAATAAAATTAACATGCATAGTGTAACGTAACTGTAATATGTTCAAAATCATGGAAACTGTTTGGAAAGGACTTGGTCATTTGCAGCTCTTCTCTGCATGACTCCCAGCTGTGGAGCTTCACACAGACACAATCAGCACATGATCGTATTGTTCTTTCGTGGAGGTTCAACAGCGAGGTCACTGCACAACCACAGCTCGCTGATGAGCGAGGAGCCGTCATGTGACCTGGCGATACGGGTTATTGATGAGTGTGTTTGGCAGATCACTGCTCATGTGTTGGTGACAGACACATGCACTGTAATTCATTGTTCAACTTAAGGATAGAAACAATTTTTAAATAGCATAGCGGGAGGAAGAATCGACAGCTTGTGACATTTTAACAAAACAAGTGTTGAATTTGTCACTAAAAGAAGTAATGATCTAATCACACAGCCGTCCTCGTTTAGCAGCGACATGTTTTACTTTAAATGAAGCTTCTACAGGTAAAATCCAGCCCAGAGATGTGAAGACTTGAGAAATATCAGGATCCAACTGACGCAGAACTTCCTTTTATTTACTTCTGTTTGTCCAAAGCCGATTGTCTTTCTGCTTGCAGTTGCAAATGCGTTTTTCTTTCAGTAGATTTGAAACAAAACTCAACCTGACTTCATTATTTTGTCTGCAGAGCTGAACATGATCGGCCTGATTCATTTTTTCTCTCTGTGGACTTGACCTGCCTAACACTGGCTGGATTCCATTTCTCTCACTTTCTGTGCATTTGGACCTAAAAACTAACTCAAATTTAATTTCTGTCTCTGCAGATCTGAACTAGAACTCAAACTGATTGTGTTATTCCTCTGTAGAGTTTAATATATACCCAGCCTTGCTCTATTTGTCTCTGTGTAGATTTGATAGTAAACACTGCCAAATTTAATTTCCTTCTTTGTATAGGTTTGAAAAAACTTGGCTTAATTCCATTTTATTCTCAGTCGAGCTGAGTACACTTCATCTCACTGCGTCTGTTTTTAGATCCATGTCTATTAAAATGGTCCTAATTCCATTTTTCTCTGTACATCTTGTCTTCAGATCCGACTCTACGCACGGCCAGACGCCATTTCCAGTGGAGCAGGGGACTATGCTCTCCACATCACCAAGAGGCTTCTGGGATTTTACCAGGACTACTTTAAAGTCCAGTACTCACTGCCCAAGCTAGGTAAGGCTGCTGACGTCTTCCCCTGACGTTACTGTCGTGTTGTTGTTGAAGAGATTTGGTTCTTCTGCCAGAGTCATTGCGGCATATTCAGATTCAGTCAAAGGCAGAAAGAAACGCTCTGTTCCTCTGGCGTTTGATTTCCTGTCAAGTTTCATTAAATACAAATCACACTGTTAACTTTCTATCCCCCTGCTGATCCAAATGAGGAAAGAGAAAACAACTTCCACTTCCTGAGCTGCTCATTTTAGGGAAGTCAGCCAACTCTTTGTCCTTTGGTTCATCAATTTGTTCTCATATCAGGCAGAGAAAACACAGTGTCCTTGTTTTTTTGCTGTGTGTCAGGGTGCTGTGCTGTGCAGTGTGATTCGGTCTGCGTGTTTAACCTTCTGTTTGTGTTCAGACATTCAATTAGCTTATTTAGTTAAATAGGAGTGTCAGCTTTTGTAAAATGCAAAGTAAAGGAATTAATTGAAAAAGTTAAATAAACTAAATAAATAGTTGTTTAGTAGTGAAAGCCTAACAACTTATCATGGAGCTGAAGTTGGTATCAGTAAGTTATGTGACAGATAAAGGGACTTGATTTAAAGGGGTTTGAAAGATGGTGTTTTTTCGAATGAATGAAGCACTATATTTATGGAAAGTGAGCTGTAAGGCGGTGGTAGCCATGGGTGGAGGGTGTAAAATGTAAAGAAATGACAAACCGCAGACCTGAGTTTGGTTTCAGAGTCCTATGTGAGGTTGAGATCAGGTCATGTTTTTGTTCAAATTTTAAGAAAGACATTGTGTGTGAAGTGACTCTTAGATTTTTCTCCATTATCTCAGTCTACAATCCTTCTCTGACCTTAACCCAGTGCTGCGAGTGACTACACCACCATAAAAAAACATTAACGAAGCTGGAGTCTGACAGCAGGATGGAGTAGATCAGATATTCTGGTGGGAAGAAATCACTTTGTTGATTTGTACATTTAATAGAAATGTTGAGTATCGATATATCTGCAACTTTCCAGTTAATAATGAGCATCTGGTCATTATGTTAATAGAAAACATTATCCACAAAAACATATGTGATTCCAGGCTTGCTTTATGCAAACATAATATTTAGACTGAGACTGAGTTGGTTTTTGTACTTATGAGGTGAGTTACATAATAAATTAAGGGAATCTGCACAATTAAATGTCAGAGTTCACTGAAGTGCAGATAATTAGTAACTTGAAGTATTTGTTTGGCAGTAATATCAAAAACCTCAATCGTGTGCTGTAATTAAAATTGGACATAAGGTTGAAGTTCTAAAAGAAGTTGAAGTGGAATCACTGAAAGAAACTGTGTTTAAATGGGTTAAATGTTAAAAGAGAAAAGTAAAATGGTTCTGAAAGAGACTGTGTTGCAAATAGTTCAAGAGTCTCTTGACAGCAGATGCTAAAGGAGCTGAAGTGTGTCAGGTTGCTAACTGTTTTTCATTTTGCTCCTGAATTCATCTTTGTATCTCATTAGCTTCTGAACTTCTAAGGTTGTGCGTAACGTGATAAATTAAAAAGAAAATGTGCTGTGAAATAGCCATAAAAGTCACACTCACATTACATGTTTTGGTTGTGAAGATGTCCTCATGAAGCAATGAACGCTGCTGAAGTGGCAGCTAAAATAGAAGTGATTCAAGAGGTGTCGGTATAATGAGTCACTCAACATTTGGTATTTAGCAGCTGCTTTTTGAATTTGTGCAGCAGTAGTAGCTAAACCTAAATGAAATTGAAGTTAGACCTCAGGTTAAAGCATATCAAGGAGCTGAAGTGGCAGCGCCGTAAAGGGACCCACACAGTGACTATCAAAGCTCCACCAGACTGCCCGTCTCTCCAGCAGAGACAGTGTGACAGTAACTTCATGGCTGGCTGGGTCTGACCCGTAGTTCTACACTGTGTAGTGGTCACTCGGTTCCCCAGTGTGTCCTGAGCGTTCATGTGGACGAGGCTGAAACTTCTGCAGTAGTTCCTCTCGACTCCTCTGTTTCATTTTTTAAAATATCCTCGAATAGAGGGTTCTCGTACAATTTGAATTTTTCATAATAGAAGTTCATGCTGTGAAAAAGAATTATTGCTTGGCAGATTCCTCCGTCCTGGTTCCCATTAGGCTTTATGATATGACGATATAGTACAACAAGGGGACACAGTGAATGTTTCAGATGATGAGATGTTATATTCTTATTTTCTTCTTGTTGGGTTACAGGTTTCCTTCATGCTGTATGACTTTCAGCCTCTCAGCCCGCTTCTCCTCCTTTTAAAAATGAATGTACAGCTCCGTGCAGCCATATTTGGTGTTTACACTCCCTTCTTTCTCGTCCCAGTTAATGAGTCGTGTCAGAGCAGTCAAAATTCATCTCCCTGTCCTTCTTCTTCTGTCTTCACAATTGTTTTTGTTTTACACTTTGGTCCTGCCAGAATCAATTAGCCGTGTCACCGTGTTGCATTTCCTTTTTCCTTTTCACTCCGAAACAAGCTAATGTGATCACTCTTCCTTCATATTGTATATGTCAGATACTTCCTTCCTGTCCACATTTATTCATCACATTAGAAATTCACTTTGAGTCAGAACTTCCTGTTTCCATCTGCTCAGATTAGCTTTGACATTTTCTTCCCCTTCCTGACCTTTACACTGATATTAGCTGCATTAACAGATCATTCCATGCTGAGTTAAAGGTGACGCTGCATCCTCTGGTCCAAACCCGGCTGCATAAGGATGACGGGTGAAAACCTGATATCTCCACGATGTCAACGAGTCGGGAAATGTTATTGTAACTGGATGACAGTGAAGTTTTGTCATCTTCAAAAGAGCCTTGAAATGAGGTTTTAGGAGCTTACTGAAGTAAGGAAATAGTCTTGAACATGTAATCTTTCAGACAGTGCAGAGTGGAAATCTCATACAACTGAATTGAAAGGGTTTTTATTCAACAGCAGTGATGAAATGGAACAAAAGGTTCAAGCTGCAGCACAAACGGTAATACAAAGTAAGGCATTACACCATGGCTAATCCAGCAGGTGTATTAACACAGCAGATATATAAAATATACTGGGCTACACCAAAACAGCCACTTAAAGCTGTGCAGCTCAGACATAGAGTTTTTCATTGGCCATTTAATACCTTTCCCTATAATTATTATATTAGTTATTCTATTATTAAAGAAGTGATGTTACGAAAGTGATTTATGGGTGAGATGCTTACAGCTGTTTTTAGTAACAGTTTAATTAATTGTGTGTTGTGTATTTCCTGTCTTTCACCTGTAGGTGCTCGTGCACACAGGGTTTGTTAAGAGATTCAATAGTCAGACATGAATGGCTTGTTTAAATATTGTGAAAATCATTACAGGAGCTGGCATTACTAGTCAAGAACGCTTCAAACCTATGTAGCAGCAATGTCTTTGCTCACCCGTGTCCTTCAATAATCCTGGCACACCTGCCTGTGGGACTTATGCCAGACTCGCGGTGGATATAGCACCAATCTATCCAAGCACGCTCGTCTGATTCCAGGTGCCAACATTTGCCTAAAGCTTGGCCGTGTGCTGCTAACTAGAGCTGATTTCTCTCCAAACCAACTCATGCCCACTTTTCTAAAATGGAGCCAAAATTGGCAACAATATATGGGCCGGAGCCAGCTCATATTTAGTCTTACAGTACGCCAACACTCTGCATTTGTTGTAGATACCTTACATAAACAACTTTTTGTAAATCTGGGGCATCTCTGAGGATACAGCTTTGCACTTCAACCAGACTGTGACACACATAATTAGGATGGTCTCTGTGGTGCTCCTACAATATAATTATTCCAATAATCATTTTCAATAGTACCCAGGTTACAAAGGTTCCCACAAGTCTATAAATTACAATGAATGAACAGACAATCTAGTAATGAAAGATAAAAGAAAACAAGAATAGTGTGTGAACATTGTGCTTTAACAAAAACTAAATCTCAAACTTAGAGGGAGCCAGCGGAAGGAAGTGAAAACAGGTGTCAACAGCTTACATCTGTAGTGAAGTGAAGAGTCTGTTGGCCACACTTCAAACTCACATTACTCTCAAACAAAACTGTACCAGAGGAAACAGAGATGCTGCTTTGTTTTCTTGACAAGTGGGGTGGAGGAGGAGAGGGAGTCCAGGTGAGATCTTCTGTGTTGTGTAGGATGTTCAGTGGAGTGTTAGACTACAGGTGTTTTAGGTAATGGATGGTGTGGATAGCTGTCACTTCATTGGTCATTTCAGTGAATGTGGCAGAGTGAGTTTGTGCAGGATTTATTGTGAGCGGCGACTACATATCGCCTCCTGTTCAGGTGTGTGTGTGATTCACCAGGATTTGATAAAGAAAGCTGATGCCTCCGTGGTCCTGAACTGGAGTCAGACTCTCAGATTAATAGATGGATGGATGGATGCAGTTATTGTGCCAAACAGAAAGTCCCCAAATCTCCCAGCTCTGTGTTCTGAAACTCAAATTAGCTTAGTACTCAAGTGTGAACTGTGGTCAACACATAAGCGCAAGGAGAGCGAACTCTTTGTGTGGGTTCTTGTTTTGATTTGATTTGCTGTTTTAAATTCTGTCAGATATTTGCTGTTTTTCTTCCAACTGTGCGTGTTTGAGGGTGTGTGTGTGTGAATGCAGTCTTCCATTATGAATGTGCTCTGTGTGTGTCCACCCTGTCCATCTACATATATCCACATAACCATGGATTCTCTGTGTGTGTGCATGCATGCTTGCATTCACACTGATGTTGACATCAGTCTTTACCACAGCTTGCCTCTTACCCCACTCCACTGCTGGCAGCTCTCTCTCTGTATGTATGTGTGTGCGGTCCCAGAGCCTCAGGGCCCCATCTGTTGTCATGCAGGGCATCGAGCTCCCCTGGGAGACTGAGAGAGAAATGATGAGCTGAGATATAAATTTAAAGGGACAGAGGGAAAACTGCACTATGCAGACACACGAAGGAACAGAATACGAATTATAGTCAGAATAATTTAGTTCTTGTCTCTTCAGACACGAGCCTAAGGATGTTAATCTGTCTGTCCAACTCCTTGGTCCACGTATTTTAACATCTACCAAGCAGAGTGACTTGGATTTACTGATATTTATGGCTTTAGAGGCTTTGTAATGAGTTTGTTTTATTGTGCATGAGAAAAACAAAAATCAGGCAAGGATCCACTTCACTCCCACTTAGACCTGCTATCACTGAATTCTGCATGTTAAACGACTCCTGGCCTGCCACATGGCCCCTGACTGGAAGTTGGAAACTTATGTCAGTGTTTTGGGAAAAGTCAAGTTTACTTCATACAAATTTTAACAGCGTGTCAAAAAATGTCAGTGACTGTGCAGGTTCCAGTTCTTCAGGCAAGGACGCTGAGAACTGAGAAAACCAATCTTGAGCCAGGACTTAGGAACAGACAGCAGAGACAGGCCTCAGGATGAAAAGTTTATCATTTGAACATGAAATGTCATTCGAATAGCAACATTTCCAGGATAAAATGGCAGAGAAAGACACCAGATGGTAATTAACAGACGTGAAAATGATCAAAGAGGAGATCACCGTAAGAAAAGTGAGTTTGATATCACTTCATTTAGTAATGCAGTGATAATCAACATGCTCCAGGTGTAGTGTAAATCTGGAAGCGCTTCCTTTCTGCTCATTAGTCTAACATCTTTCAAACGGCCGTGACAGACTAAGATACTTTTAAACAAAGATATTATGAGGAGAAACTATACGTATGTATATGTACAGTAAATATCACAATGACAGTCTGATGTTAGTTGCACCTCCTAAAGGTAGATAAGCAGACTCAGAACTTTTTGCACACCTTAGGTTTTAAAATTAAATCGTAAGAAAATGGATCAACTGACATTTTCACATCAGTCTCTATTCAGCAACTCATCATTACAAGTTGTAGGTTTTGAGAAATCCCTCATTTTTGTGTTCAGACCTTTGGAGTTATTTGTAGAAGCACCTTTAGCAGCTTCGAGTCTTCTTGGGTGAATCTGTTTGCTTCTTATATACACATGCAGTTCCTATCTGGTTTATGTCCAGTCCATTTCATTTGTCGTAGGTGAAGTCGATCTTAAAGACCAACGGCGAAAATGACTGTTTGATTCACTTAACATTAAATCTACAACGTAAGAACGTTTGAAGAGGTCCGACTTCTTTCTGGATCGATTCTATGTTTGAGGACATTCTGTTTAAGTTGAGCCTAAGTCGTCGATCTGTAACTTTCTTTTCCCACTTCCTCCGTTTCTCTCCCTCTTTGTTCGAACTTGCAAACAAAACTCAAAGATACTTGGGCTCATTCGCTTTCTGCAGGAACTCAGACCCAGCCTGGGAGTTGATTTTTCTCTCATTCTTTTCGATCCTGAAGTGGAGATAAGCAAAGAAGTGATAACGGGCCTCTGCGGGCTTCCATAGGAATTCATTTGACTGTTCCAGTGGAGCAGAAATCTTGCAGCAGTGGAGCGAGCAGAGGCTCAGGTGATCCGACTGTCAGGAGAATTACTCTGAATATCTGAGTGTGTCTGAACGTGTGTGTGAACACGCCAAGTGGACTAATGTGTTCTGTTGAGTTCTGGCTCCATCTGGGATCCACAGAGACGCACAGACAGCACCGCCTGAGGTCTAACACACACACACACACACACACACAGAGAAACATACACCTACATTCCTTTTACTTGTGTATCTTTTCATATTTTCTTTCCGTCTTTCTTTTTTCCCTCTTTGTCTCTTGCTCTTTCTCTCATGCCGTTGCCTCAGGGTGACACACAACAACAGATGGACCAAACTCAAACACACTCACACACACACACACACACACACACACACACACACACACACACACACACACACACACACACACACACACACACACACACACACACAGGGAAAGCTGCAGGCCAGTCAGCTGTCTGCCTGCTGCTGCCTCAGTGAAGCTGAGCGCTGAAGTCTCTTCCAGTCAGACGATACGTCTGCATCAATCTGAGCGGTTTGAAAGAATTTAGCATTAATTTTCAATAAAAGGAGGAAGATAGTGTTTTTAGACAGCAGCGACGTTTCCTTTGCCCAGCTGAACATCGTATTGCTTTTACAGTCTCTCAGAACTTTATTTTGAAACCTAGTGGAGCTCCCAAAGTGTCCAAAGATATCAGACTGAATTCTGATTATGCAAATTATGACTTGGACATCTGGAAAAGTTTCCTTTTGATGAAATGGTGCAGACGTAAAAACGAGTTAAACAATAGTTCAGTGAGAACTAGAATAAGCTGTGTGAACAACATCAGCTTTAAATTAGTTGGAAATCACATCAACTTTCTCGTTATTGTTTCAGACCAGTTGAATAATACATTGAAATGACTGGCCTTCATTGTTTCACTTGGTTTAAAACTGTGCTAGTCAGTGTTTTTATTGTAATACCGAGCTAAATAAACATGCAGTTCCTTATGTTTAGCAGTTGTCTCAGATCTATGGCGTTTTTAATTAATATTTTATTTAATTAAATAAGTACGTATGAGAACGTAACCTTTTCTCTGTTTGTGCGCAGTTTGCTCATTTCCTGTATCCTTATAAAGGATTTTCCTACAGATACAGATGTTTGGATTAACTTTACGGATGATTGTTCAGTTTTTACATCAGTCAACATGAAAAACCTGTGAAATTAAAAGTAGATTTATTTTCAAATTAAAGTGATGATAGTAGTTTAAAAATAGCAGTTCCTAATAATAGGCTCTTCTAAGTTTTAAACTGGTTTTTATGTTTGAGTTGAGGAATATAATCTGTGCATTTTCCCTGATAAACTATCAAGCAGACTAGTGGTACTATTCATTATATTACTATTGTCCACAATAACTGCAGTATTGTGTTTTCATCAAATTGTTCTGCCTTACTTGCCTCCTTGCTGTTTTAGTTCAGCTTTAACACTACAACCACTGCCTGCACTGCACCAAACAGAGACAAGTAGAAGTTAAAATGAGGTTATTTGTACATATAAACTTGATTTCTCCATAGAAATACCAAACAACATAATTAATCCCAAGCGTTTCCAGCAGGCCACCTTCAAAGACGTCTCTAGACACAACTATAACATTTGAAAATGAGTTTATTTCCACTGTTTCCACTGCAGTCGTTTCTACTTTGCTTTCCACTAATACTGGAGAAGCAGCAGAAGGTACTGAGAGGAGCCTGTTTTTGTATGTCATTGATGTATAAATGGGCTTTCTGCGTACATCGTTTGTTTAGTACAGTTTCCCTTTTTCTTTCCCTGCACCTTCTCTGACGCCTACCCACCCCTGAGCAGAGCTAATGATATCCTCAGGCAGTAGAAAAATGTGTGCATCATGTCTGTGTTTTCACACTTGAGTTGTGACTCTGACAAGCAGGCGACCAAATAAGCAAAGAAACTGCCAGAGCTGATTTCCAGCTGTTTTAGCACTAACTCAAACTCGTTATCCCCCCCTTCACATTTTAAAGTCCCTAACATGCGTTTGGAGTGGCACCTCGTTGTTCAACTGGTTGATTAATGCTGACCGTTTTCCAATGGTACGATAAGGTTCGCACTAGAAACAAGTGGAATTATCTTTATTCCAAGAAAGTAAATGTGTAATAATAATCTGACTTGTTAAGACGTTGAGTTATTGAAGTTTACATTTCACATTAAAAGCACAACATCTTCCTTCTGAATAAACGAGTTTCCTATCAGATCAGACAGCTCTCAGTGCTTTTCTGTCCTTTAAAGATGCTCCAAGTACATCTACTCTAATGGATGTTTCTGAGCTGCTGGCACAAAGCAGGCTGAAAATGAATGAAGATGTTATCACTGTTATCTACTTCCAGAGTCTTTTAGCAACAATTTCTTTGTGTGACCTCTTCACTGAAAGCTAATTTGGAGGTTGTTCTGTGGTTCAGGGTACAGGATGGATGAACCCTAGGTCTCTTTAGGACACAGTTTCTGTTTCAAAGTAGTTTGGGAAACAGCCAGAGGTGAGGAATTTATTTCCAGCAGTGAGCACAGCCGAGCCAAAACCATCCAAGACCTCTGAGAAGAGTTTAAAGGGATTATTTCCAAAAAGCTGGAGGACAACAGTCACAGATGAGACTCGGTAGCTCAGATCCCGAGGAGATACCGAGGTGAATTGATTTCACAGAGGATGGAAGAAAGCCTCTTCAGCTGAGAAGACATCAGGTTCAGGGTTAACAAGCTCATCGCCACTGTTCAACTAAAACAAAGCACTGTATGGAATTGTTACTGGATGTGCTTAAATTGCTTTTTCTGACTGCTGTGTGGCTGCAGGGTGAAGGTGTTGGTACAAAGCCACACACAATCTCAGGGGAACTGTAGTTCCTGATGCAATATGTTAGTTTTTGTTGTAGCTTTCGAGTTTTGGCATAGGACTGAAATAGTTAAATACTATTCTCTTATAAAGACCTGCAGTAAGCATGGTTTTGCTGTGTCTACTGCAGGTCATAACCGTAACCTTAACCCAGCTACAAGCAGCTGGACATGATTGACAGGTGTCAGAACATACAGTGAGGCTGTGTGATGCTGCAGTGTTGAACTACACCACAGTCACAGGTTGGGTCAGGTGTGAATTTCATTTAGGGGTAAGAGCAGGTTAACCGGTCTGAGCTTTGTGGGGCAGGTGCAGATTTGGACCTTTTAAAGGAGAAAAATAGGGTGTGGGCATGAAAATGACAAATTCTACACTGTTGTCAAACCTATTTAATTAAATCTGAGTGTTTCAATTCAAATGTAATGTGGTGGTGTACAGAGGACAAATGCCAGAAAATACATTAGTTCATTATTTACGAAGCTGACTGTCCATGGTGCGTTCAGAGACCTGTGCACGTTTGGTTTTTCATGCAGTGAAGGAATGTAATTCATGAACCCATCTACCAATAGGGAGTCGATCTACTTGTCTGACAGCTTCACACGCTGCTTTGAGTTTTGGATTCCTCTTCGACCTGAAGTTGCTCCTACTGCCATTGTTTGTTTTTATCTGCAGAAATGTTTACGCTGGATCTTTACAGGATTATGATTCATGGAGGAGGTTTAAACGACTCAAACAAGTGCAGTTCCATGAAACCATCACTTCCAATGAGCTCTTTTAATCTAATACGTCCAAAGTTATGTGCAGCATGAGAAGGCTGTGAAGTACTTTATACAGAGCAGAAGTCATGTGCAATTGACTTTTTCCTTTAGAAACGGTAAAAAGCGATGACCATCCTCAGTCAGTCAGTTCATCAGTGTGGATCTCTGATGTGCTTTTTACAACAACAGTAGTAAAGTAAGTAAATCAGCTTCCACATCCACAGATGTTACAGATGGTCATTAGACACAGTTCATTGGTTTTAATCTCTGCATGGTATATTGTGAAACTGACAAACCTCTGGCCTTATCCTTTAAAAACAGCTATAGAGACCTAAGAGTTTTAGGATAGATCAACAATCTGTTTATTGGTTTGTCTCAAAAAAGCTCAAGACTTGCGTGATCTCGACCTGTTGTGTGTTGGTGTTTATGGCTATTAGTGTCACTTCAGCATGAGAACAGAGCTCATTATGCAACACACACTCCCTGTATCATTAAAAGCACCAATTAGAGACATTTAATCACTGGGCTGTCTGAGTGAGTTACAGTCAGTTTCATAGACACGTCAGGAGATTTAATGTGGCTCAGTTTGGAGAGAGGGGGATTTAACAGTGTGGAGGGCAGTAGGTGTGTTTTAAAGGTCTTGATGCGAATTGATTTCAGTTTAAAAAGTCGGCTTAAACAGTTATGCTATTTATTTATGCCGTACGCTGGCAGGTATGTTCTGGTTGTAATGTCAGCTGTATTTGCTCTTATGCTTGTTATCTTACTGAGAAACATACTTGTTCATACTTGTTTGAAGTACACTGTCTGTATTTTGATTTCTTAAATAATCTGCAGATTGACAGAGAGGCTAGATGCTTAGTGGCAGCTCACAGAGACTCAGTATTAACTCATTAAAACCCCTCACTGGTTACAGACTGGATAAAATCCAAAAGGAGATAAAACTACTAAAATAAACATTAAGTTAGACACTTAGCTTGGACTCGACTCGTACCCCAGAGACTTTAACTTGAATTGGACTCTAACTCTTTACTTTAACAGAGAACTCGTGAACATCTCTGATAGGATGGTAAATAGGGCTATTTAAGAGCAAATTAGAACCTTAAATAAAAAAAGCCAGATTTACCCTGGTTTAAATGGAGATGTCGTCATTAGATCTGCAAATCACTGCTTATTGGTAAATAATAAACAATTGAAGTGATTAACTCAGAGTTTAAGATGCTTTTCTGGACCAGTGAGGCAGAGAAGTGAGTTGATGTAGAACAGAACAAAGTGTTCATAGTGCATCCAGATTTGGCAGTGGTCGTTTGAAGCTGTGCCAAGAGACTAGCCAATTGTAAAACCTGTTAGCGAAGAGAACTCATGACATTTAAGTAAATGGTAACGAGTGATGGTTTAGTAAAGACTCAAGCAGCCAAGACCCTCTAATACAGTGTATCTGTAAGACTTAACATCTTCTTAATGCAACAATGATTCAGAAAATTACCACAGTTCAGCAGTGAAATGAACTGTTGCACTTGCAGAAATGTAAATTCTGACAGAATTTGGGGATTTTTCAGTTCACTTCAGTAAAGGAAAGATTTTCCAAGAGGCAGCAGAGGACAAACAGTCCATTTCTTCCCCCTCCACTTTCTCTCTCTCTCACTTTCTGTGGTGTAGCAGAGTGTAACTCGTCTGGACAGGCAGTGCAGTGATTAAATGTCTCTAATTGGTGCTTTTAAAGACACGGAGAAGACAGTGTGAAGCAGAAGCAGCTATTTTAGCGTCACTTCAAGATGAGGAGGGAGCTCATTATGTAACACATGCAACACACACACACACACACACACACACACACACTGGAGTATTTCCATGTACACTGAGGGACTGTGCACTGTGTTCCCCTGCTGTCAGAATCAAAGACAACCAGTTGAACAACAAGAAAAAGGCAGGAGACAATAACCAGTTCAGGAGACAAAGAGGAAAAAGATAAGATATACAGTAAACAACACAGACACCCGTTCACCTGAGGAAACGCTGATCGATCCCAGTATCGATCAATGGTCTGAGTGGATCCTTCTGTCTCTGCAGTAATGAGGCTTCATGGGGTTTTTAAAAAGTGTGCAGAGTTTCAAAACCTCAGCAGCAGCAAGCTTGGAGGAAGACGTGTGCACATAATAAACTTTGTTTCTGCTTGTGAGAGGTTAAACATCGTGAGGTGAGAGCTGCTGCTCCAACACTCACTCATAGATCTAACTGCTGTTCAGCATTTCACTGTGCTCCTGTAACCTGGATCTCTGAACACCATCTTTTACCTTAACTCAGCCCAGTTTAAAGTCTGGTAAAAAGGTTTGAGTCAGACTCTGATCTAAGTTCCAACATGTAGTTTTGAAAAGGTTTCAATAAAAC
This sequence comes from Anabas testudineus, assembly GCF_900324465.2. Classification (NCBI taxonomy): domain Eukaryota; kingdom Metazoa; phylum Chordata; class Actinopteri; order Anabantiformes; family Anabantidae; genus Anabas; species Anabas testudineus. Next base: position 13,727,984 of record NC_046631.1, on the reverse strand, counting down.
GTTACGATCATTTTAAAGGCTGTTTCGTGAACCTCCAGAAAACACTTCTCCCTCCCCAGGGACTCTTTTTGGGGGTGGATCTACAGCTTAGCAACTTAATCTTTTACAAATTTCTTAAAAGGCTCCTGAGAAAAGTTCCTACAGTAGAAACAGGTCTTTAGATGCTGTAATGCTTTTTTGTTTTTTGGGTCTTTTGGGATTTTTAGAGAGACAGATTTTAGGGTGCTCCTGACTGTCGGCTGTTAGTGACAAAGTAATTGATGCAAATTGTTGGTGACGAGCTGAACAGAAGTAAATGAATCTACTGTATCCTGAATACTGAATCCTCCCACTGTGCTGACCTGAAATTCTGAAAAGAAATGCAAAAACGTTCCTGTGGATTTGTGTATTGGGGACGACTTTATTCTCATAATTCTTCTTCCCCTCATTCCTCGTCACATCTTGAACTGTCCCTGGACAAGAAACTGAACCCTTGGTGCCTTAAATTCTCACTTTACATCTTCCAGAATGATCAGAACATTAAATCATGCCTCAGTATAGTAGCTAAAATAAAGTGTAGTGTAGTTGTGGAAATGGGAGGAAATAGTTGATTTGCTGGGGACTATTTTCAGCAGTGGATTGATCCACATTTCTTCCTCTTGTGAGTGTTGCTGCTTGTGAGCAGCAGGATAGTGTCTGTGGGACTTAGTCTAAATAAACTGTGTGTTCATGGTGATGAAAGAACATGTCACCCAGGGGGTTTGATATGTTCTCAATAGTTTTAGGACAACAATAGAGCTCTATGGTTCAGAGAAATAACATATCAGGCTTGGGTACACACATAGTGCTTGTTACTAGGCTACACTCATTGTTGAATTTGGCTTTTTCATAAGATTTGTTGACTGTAGGAAAAATCTGTAACACAAGCAGCTCACACTAATGTTTCATAACATCAAAATAATCAGAAATACGGTGCAGACAATGTTAGTGTTGTAAATGAAGCCCATTATCTGCAAACATTAGTCCTGTGTTCCAGCGGCACGTTGTTTGCTAATGCAAGTTTAATTTAAAAGGCTAATTGATCGTTAGAAAACCCATTGCAATTATGTTAGCACAGCTGAAAACAAGGCTATTCCTCATTGAAGAACTCGTAGCACATCACAGTAAAGTTTGTCTGTAGAGTCGGGGTTTATTCTTCTATATAATCTGATAGCACATCGATGTATAACCAACAATCTCTTTGTCATGGCTGCAGATAATCACTAACAAAACCCTGGTTCTGAGAGGAAAGCATCTCCGTGCCATTTGGTAATGAGGTGTATCACACTGAAACTTGGCAGCGGAAGGTGTTTGCACTCTGAGAACTGGAGTTAAATCCAGTGGAGTCACATGTGGAGCTGAACTGGCAGCCGAATCGCACCTCGGCAGGGCGGCACATCAGTTACCATGGCGACCAAAGTAATACCTGTAGGCAGGGGTGTGTTTGTGCACGTGCGTGTTGGTTGATTCAAACTCTACCTGGCATCAGACCAAAGGTCAGACACTCGCTGACATGTTACATCCACTAATCCTGACTTCAACACAGCTCAAGTCTAAACCCTAAAAAAAGTCGTGACCCTGTAACAACTTAGGGTTTGTGGACCAGACCAAATGTCCTCATAACGATGGAATCAACGTGTCCAGGGAACTCTTCTTTCTCTCTGCTGTGTCCCACCTATGTTTTTCTAGAGCACACCTCCTCTCTGTCTGTGTATATATAGCACAGCACCACACACACACACACACACACACACACACACACACAAACGCACACTGAATCCAGAGTAGAGTTCGCCGGCCTCTCACCGACTCAGTGACCCAACATCTGTTGCCATGGTAACGTCTCTCCCACTCTCTCTCCCTCTCCATCTCTGGATCCATCTGCTCTCCCCTCTCTGTGAAATTCAAATTTCTTTTATTGGCAGGCGCAGGAGAAACCACAACAATACAGTTCGAGTTACGCTGCTTCAGTTTCACGAGAAAGATCCACTTCCTGTGAGTGCAGGGGTGGATGGAGGCTGGAAGAACTGGAGCCCAGCATAGAAACTCTTTAAAACTGTTACTAAGTTTTATTTATGTTTAATTTATTAAAGCTGTTGATTTAAGGACACTTAAATGTAAACGTATGGAAAAAATATAAAGTTATTTATATATATATACTTAAAATACACTTCACTACACTGCGTCACTCATAATTTAAATTTAAATGTCCGCATTGTTTCTGCAAATACACATTTAGCTTCTCACTGAATAATCTCATTCCATTTACAGCAGCTTTTCTAAATTCACCTCATTAAACTTCAAGTTTATAAATGAATGAATAGTCTTTTAGGAGACTCTCTGATTATCAACAAGATCGTTTCCCCTATTTGCCACCATGTACTTGTGCTGTTATTTCCTTCACGTCCCTCACGAGGTCTGTGTGCCAGTATTTATACCCTACATAACCTAAAGTAAACGATCTGAGTACTTCTTCCAGTACTAGGTTTTAGTTATTTCTGTGATTGTCCTGCTCTGACTTCAGTGAGGAGTTTTATCCACCACTGATCCTCTACATGTTGTTCTCGACAGCGTCTGCTCCTAAATTCACGTTCACACCGTAAAGAGCTTTTTTACTTTATGAGATGCTTCCAGAGATGATGAACACACTTTAAAGTAAAGTCCTATTTATAAAAATCCATAAATCACAAAGCATTAACATCGTAAATGACAGCGAGAGCTTTCAGCGTGATTTCCTTTATGATTCATGCTGGTTGGATGTTTAAAAAAATAAACTTAGATTTACCTGCTGTGTGAAGCAGACGTTACTTTTAAGTACAAGACGGTAAAAATGAAGCAGTTACGGCTGCTGTGTTTTTAACGAATATGAATATTCACTGTGAAAAGAGGCAGAGGAGAGGGGAAACAGTAGAACGTATCAGTGTTGATATAAAGGATGTGAAATCTTTAAAGCTGCATATCAGTTTGCAGGTAGAGCTTCTAATTCCAAACTGGTTAGATTAACATGATGACTTAATGACCCCGAGTCGCTCTGCAGATATAAGGTTCATGTATCTGAGCCTTTATCTCAGGCTGTCACAGTGTGTGTGTTAAAATGCAGCAGACTCCCTGGGGTTCTGGTTGCTGATGCATCAACGCACACTTGGTCATTACCTGTCCTCCTCCTCGGCTACGTGGTCAGATTGGATCACGTGTCAATGATCATATTAGGACGTGTCTGAACTGGTCGTGTCGGTGGCGACGACGTGGCCGTGTCTGATTTAAGAAGAGCAGAGAGTATTAAGCAGTGCATTAAAACATAATGATATCAGGAGGACGACGGAGAACGACGGGGTCATCTCCAGGTCTGATTCTGATCAGAAAATTGTCATATTTCCATCAATAACTGATCTTTTACACTCTAACAGAGGTGGGTTTACTGTTTCTTGGCTCGACATCGATCCATCTGGTCCATTTCCTTTTGTTTCCTTTAATCTGCTTTAATGTAGTAGATGTGCTGAAAAACACACACACACACACATCCATCCCCCCTCTGCTATGTGTGTATTAATCAGATTCCTCCTCATGGGACAAATTCATTGTTCTGTTTGTAAAGGAAGTGTTTGAATCTACAGTATAATCAGGACTGAATATGCACATTTTAACTTGTACTAGCTCCAACATACAGAAACAGTTTACAATCCCTGTTAAATTTATCTGTTTGTGAAGTCAAGTGTTTCACAGTATGTAACATCAGACCACGAAATGCATCATCTGACCTTGTTAAAATATGCAGTGTATGTAACAGACTTGCTAAATGTATGTTGTGTTCACCAGATCTTGAAATGTGGCTGCAAATTTACAGAGAGACACTTAATTTTCTCCCTCCGACAGTTTCCTCAGGTTCTTTATTGCAGATGCGTCTCAGAATCGTCCTCTGAGTGTAACTTACTTCAGGCTGTAAGGTCCTCCAGTCTAATATCTCTATGATTGTCGTCCCCTTCACCTCCTCACATATTAGTCACAGAGCGCTTTGTTTTAGAGAGATATTTTTTAGCGTCTCACTTCCTGCAGCCTGAACTGTTCCCTCTTTATTTCTGTCGCAGAGCAGCTGCTCCGACCACACCTCACTGACGCAGCGACTATTAACATTTTCTAATGACTTTGGCTCCTACTGTAATACGAAGGCTGGCTCTGTCAAACTAGTTCTGACAGCAGACCTAAAGCTCTCCAGAGTGATGTTGTTTATTTTTTACTCTTGTAGGACATTTTTATGAAGGAAACTTTCATCCCAAACTAAGTGGAACAGGAGCCCTGTGGGGGACGTGGAACAAACAGGGGAACAGGTCCTTTACATCAAGGGTGAAACAAGTGATTTGGTGAATCTGACTTCAACCAAACCTCAAAGAGAAAAGTCACAATTTTAAGAGAGGAATAACCAGAATCACAGTGATGACACCTGTAACACAAGCGGCTATACTGTACATCATCAGGTCGTGTTGTTCAGATCATTGGAGAATAAGCAAAAGATGATTCAGTGTCTTTGTCTGATTCTATGATAGCCTAGAGGTGGCAGGACACGTTGACAGAAGAGCTTTTAATTTAAACATATGAAGGAATAAGACAAATGTGGGTTTCTGTGTCTCGAGGCGTTGGTAGTTAACCTCACTTAACATGTCCAGATTTGTGTTATTAAAGACAGAACTGGTTCAGCCTGGAGCTACGTACACACCACTGGACAGCACTTCAGCTGAACACTGACATCCTCATAATGAGCCTGATCATTAGCCTTAAGGCTGCTTGGACAAACGAGGATTAACTTCATAAGTGGATTAAAACATAGTTAATCTTATAATTGAACAGCAGTGATGACATCTTATTATAGTGGAACCTGGGTGCTGGCACAACTCAAGGGTTCAAATGGCAGATTTGTGATGGAAGTTCTGCATTAAGGATTGGATTAAAAAAATAATTCTTATGGTAGTTACACATCCTGTATTAAACTAAGTGGATTAAATAACAGTAAGTCCTATAATTGTACACTGTTCCATAGTCTGTCTTGGATGCTGGTTCCATTTAAAGAGTAGATTTTCAGTGGAAGTTCTTTATTATATTTTGTACTTTGTAAATAAACGGTCACAACTGATCAGCAGTGTTGGTTGCACTCGGGGTTAAAACGGTACATCTCCTAGGCTCCTTCTGATTTAGATAATAGTAAAAAAAAAAAAAGAAAATTAGACTTACGATATTAAAACATTAAATTTAACAAGATAATATATTACTCAACATAATACTATGTACTAAATCACACTTAATATGATAATTACATAGCAGCAGCGGTGACATCTTGTTATATTCCTGCCCGGATGTGACTTCTATTAAACTCAAAGGTTCAGAAAGCAGAAAATAATAATTATTATACTGTGATTATACAAGATAATATATGATACTATACTTATTTGACGGTGAAAGTGTATTGAATCGTAGTAACTCTTTTAATTGTGCAGTAGTGATGACATTTTTCTGCATGTAGTCTTAATAATCTCTGAGTTCAAACTACACATTTTCATGCAAGGTTCTGGATTTAATTAGAAAATAATTAAACAAGGTGAAGTTCTTAATTTTAAACCTGTGTTCAATCACAACTTATCGTACAACATTATGGTTTAACTGTGCTACTTTATAATATAATCTATTTAACTGCACTTTAAATGGCTGATTTTCAATTGGAGGTTTTGAATTAGATGATTTACCTACTTATGGTATTTAATTTGCTCTGTGTATTATCACCTATTGTGTTTATCCGCTCACAAACATACTACATAGAAGCTAATCCTGTCATTCAGTATCACATTTATCGTGTATTATTGCTACTGTAGGACCTGTTTCGAGCACACAACATGTTTCTGCTACTAAAATATCAGAGAGAAATAATCAAGAGGCTCAGTGGAGAACTTTAATGTTAATAAGTGTGACTTCTGTGCCTCAGTGGAAATGTGAGCTGTAGTTTTTGTAAGATTTGTTAGCTCCTGTGTCAACATTTCCATGAATAGAAATGTTATTTGTACAGATAATTCTTAATACATTAGCATTTTTTATGACCTGGTGTCGGGTTTCTTTTTGCAGGGATCGTGTTGCAGCTGCATAAGTTCACTGCAGATGATGTTTCAATATGAACGCGTTAAATAAAAAACACAACAAAGCTAAATTACATTTTGAAAAAAGAGTTTAATTACTAGATTAACTTTTACTGCTGTTCGTGTGTGTGTGTGTGTGTGTGTGTGTGTGTGTGTGTAATCCTATTAACCAGGCCAATTAATCTTCTGTATTAGCTCGTTCTGTCACTCCGCAGTGTTTTTGTTTGAAGTGGATAATTTATTACTACACAGGCTGTTTGCATAGACTTCATTAGAATATAAGGAGCCATAAATCATGTTGTTATTCTGTCTGTCGTTTGTCTGACTGCACCTGTCTGCTCATTCTGGCTCTTCCTACACTTGATTATTACCATACTGAACATATTAATGGTCCCATTAATGGTGCACCTACACATTTTAAGTACTTCACACCTGTGAGCAGGGTTCCAGGCACCAAATGTGTACAGATTTCCCGTAAATGGCAGGACTTTGCACCACACTAGTGGGTAAAAAGCAAAATACATGTACCAACAATCAGTGTAATCAGTTATCAGAGAGTATTGGTGCACTTACTGCACCAATACACAGCCTCACTGCTGACTCCTGCTGTACAGTATAGAAGGAACCAAACCAGCGTGCAGGGTCTGTATGATTTGTCATGTCAGACGTCACATTAAATGTCAGGCCGGGTTCTATTTTCAACACACCTTCTTCTTCTTCTTCTTCTTCTTCCGCAGATCATTCGTCTCCATCACTCTGCTCTTTGCATTTTTCTCTGTCACACTAATCTCCCTCATGTTCTCCTTCAACACCTTCTCTTTGGCCTTCTCAGCTCCATCCTCAGCATTCTTCTCATAATATACCACACATTCCTTCTTTTGCAAATGCCCAAACCATCCAGGGCTCGTCTCTCCTCTCTCACTACCTGCACTGACCTCTTATATGCTAATTTCTAATCCTGTCCATCTTCATCGCTCCCAATAAAACTGTCTGTACAGTTGGGTGCTTTTGACCATACCAGCCGCCATTTTGGCAGCTGTTGTTGAAAGGCGTGCAATTTCAATAAATGTTCTCCGTACGTTGGAGCGCTCTCACAACAAACGACCTATAGGGGCGTTAAAGTCGTAGAACTTTTCACCTTAGCTGGTGATTAAAAGGTTAAAAGCGTTCCCTTTTTCTGTGATCATTTTTTATTTGATATAAATATATTTTCCAACCTTATTAGAACTCGTTAAACAGAAGTCAGTTTAAATTCTATATCATTATTCACTATTATGAGTTCTGTAGATGTAGCTTTGCTGATGATCTGCTATGATGATGGGTTCACAAACCGATCTGCCACAATCCAGCTCTGGGTCAGCGTGATGCTGGAGCAAAGACTGATGCTGGGTCAGCTGTACGCACACAGTTGGTGAGGCAGAGAGTGTGATGGAGGAAGCAGATGGCAGAGTGAAAGAGTGATTTGTGTGACAAAATGTAAAGAGAAATGAACAGACGGAGCGAGCAGAGGAGAGAAATGACGAGAAGAACGTGGCAGGGAGAAAAAAACAAAGGATGAGCGGATAAATAAAACAGATGAAGTGAAGTAAGAAAGGCAGAGTGAAGTCGTTATGTAAATACCCCATCTGCTGGTTAATGAAACTCGCAGGGATGTTATCTTCATTGTTCTACGACTCGTCACTCAGGTGAAGATCTGATGTGGCTGTGAAGCAGCTTCCCGCCTCCGCCTGTGCTGTTTCTAATGTAAACACGACAACTGGAAAAACAGCTGCTGCTGCAACTCGACTGTCCGCTCACTGTGGCCATGGCAACCGCTTGTGAGGAGCGGGGAGGGTTCTGATGGAGCGGTTAATTTCACCGTTACGTGAGCTCTGTAAAGTGTATGACAGCTGTCCAGCAGTGATAATGGGCAGCGAGCAACATCAGCAGCTCAGTCGAGTCGTCTGCTGTGAGCCCGCAGACAGTCTTTAAGATAATAGGAGCTCAAACCGCCGCCTTGGGTCTCATTACTTCACTTCCTGTCTCACACTCACAGTCAGCATTGACATTTTGTTATTTAAGCACCGTTCAAGACGACTTTGACCCGTTCACAGACCGTGTATGTAAAGTATTGAGCGTTCGTACCAATGCTTTTATGAACATTTTCAAAGTAGTGCAGAAAGTTTTTTAACTCACCTACGTTAAAGCTTTTTCATTTCAAATATTAATTTTCCAGAGCTCAAGGTGATGTCTTCAAATAGCTTTTTGTACTTTACTAACAGTTAAACACTGAAATGGAAAAATACTCACACTGCACCAACTGGAACCATCAAATAATTCACATTTCTGCTTTAACATCAGCACAATGGATGGAATTAATGCAGCTGCCTTATCAGTGCAACACCGAAAAGACCAAGGACTGACGGCACCAGTGGCATTTTCAACCTTTTATTAGACAGTAGTAGTTTAAACGAGGGATGTGAAAGGAGATGTGTGCTGCATAGAGAGAATTGATACCTTTTCAAAATCAGTATCTATGTATCAACACTAGTAAAAACAGTGGCGTGGGATAGAGAACCATGCTTTCTTCAGTTTCTCTCCAGCTGTAGGTCTGCTGCTTTAGTAAAATGACGTTTGTTATGAGGATGTCCGATGACAACTAGAGCTCGTATTCAGCCTGCGTCTCCTCTAACATGTTGAATGTGGATGGAATTAATTACAAATATTATAAAGTGATGTTGTTGTTTCTAAAAGTTTACCTAAAACATCAAATTATTACACACAGTTGAACTGTAATTATCAGTGACTAATTGTTTTGTGTTTGCAGAGTCAGACTGTGGTAATAAAACACTACTAATAAATAATAATGTTCCACTACTCAGCATTTCTTTATGAAGCAGTGGGAATTAAAAGCACCATTTAAAATAAAACAAAATATTGTGATGAAACACAAAAAGTCGGCTTATCAGCTCCCCGTTTCTAAATATTCAAATGAAGAAAAGATTGTTTTATCTCACTTCTCGCATTCGATAGCTAAAATCATATTTTATACAATTGTGAGAGTTTTTTATGGTATCAACTCTAAACTGTTCTCTCTGTTCATTTTGTCCCAGAGCTAAAAAACATGTCGATAGAATAATCAAGTTCCCGTGAAGCAGTTTATTAAGACTGAAAGTTGGAAAAAGTTTCATCACTCAGTTATGTTGCCTGAAGGTTTTATTTCCAATACTCCTTTAATTCAGGTGGTTTCATTTTTACACTAAAGTAATTAATAAAACGAGTCTTACAGTGTAAACAGAAAGTTACTGAACAACATGACCTCCAAGAGAACATCTAAAAATAACTTTTCAGCAGCCCAGGCAGCTAATGAGACTAATCAGGTCATTTATTATATTCCGTTATACATTTCCAGGTGTGTTATGATACTTTAGTTTAAAGGTCGTCTCTGCTCGGCTGTAAAATGTCTCTCAGTTTTTATCGCTGCAGGGAAATCGGCGTCTCTGATTGGCCAGACTGGCACAGAGCCAAGCCAATCAGCCGGCCCGGGGCGAACTGATGGTCACTGTCCTCTGACTCTCCTCTACACACACACACACACACACACACACACACACACACACACACACACACACACACACACACACACACACACACACACACATAGATTTTCCACTTGTACAAAAGAGATTTTGAGTTTGCATCAGGGCCGACTGTCGAGCATCTTCATAATCAGTTTGCATCACTCAGTGTGTGTGTGTATCACTATTACTGTTATTGTCTGGACAAATATTAGCTTAACATCAACACTTAGAGGATATTTCTGCATTTCCTAAATTCAAATGGCTTTTTGAGGTTTTCATTTTCTGTACAAATCCTTTTTACAGTACCCTCACTTTAAAATCAAGCAGGGCTCCTCCTCACAGGCCACTAACAGATCCTCAAAGCTTTGAAACAGTTCAATAAGTTCGGGCAATCAGAGGATGAAGCAGCCTGTGTGAGTTCAGTTACATTTAAAGTAGACGGACATGAAGTATTAGGGCAGAATAGTCCCAAGTAGGTGTAACTGTTGTGATACTGCTTTTCAAATGCTCCTTCTGTGGTGTGACGGGTGTAAAGCTCAAACTAAAGGACAAACTCTAATCATACTGAACGCTACAGATGTTTATCCAATGTTTGCTGATACATAAAATGTACCGTGATGTGATTTTCATGTGACCAGAGGCCTGAGATTGATAAGACATGATTAGTGTCTGTAGAAACACACAAATGCATCCGTCACTGAGCTCCTCTCCTCCCACTATAATGAATTTAAGTAAATTAAGGATCCACAATGAACTTTGACTTCGCAGAGACACTTACAGCGTATTATTATTGGCTAGCTGAGCTGAGCAGGTGGAAATTTAGACTGTTGTGTGTGTGTTTTAGCCTTTAAGCTAAAGTTTCAGCATGTTCACAGCAGGTGGTGATTTTCCAACCATCCTACTGTTACTGGCGGTGGATGAGTGTGTGTATTCAATGTGCACAAAGCAGCTAAACAAAGAAATGTTTCCCAGTTTGGTGTAAGAACTTCAATAGCCTGTTCAGAGTCCTGACCTCAACTCCATCCAACACCTCTGGGGATGGACTGGAACGCCAGCTGTGACCTGAACCTCATAACCCAACATCAGTGCTGGACCTCGCTAATGTGCTCGTGTCTGAATGGGAGTAAATCCCTGCAGCTGGTTCAACATCAGGTGGCATCAGCAGAGGCTGTGGTAGCAGCACATGTAAAGTTGACGTGTCCTTGTACATTAACAAACTCTTACAGGAGGATTTTTAAATTAATTGACCGTAGTCCATCCTCCCTTTGATTTTAAGGACCTCATGGTCTTCCCTTCAGCGCCACCCTCAGGACAAGCGTCTGAGAATAGCAAACTCATCAGAACATTATTTATTCCGTACAGCACTTTCCTATTATGGTGTGTAATGAACATTGCAGCCTCGAGCAGCATTTGCTGTTGCTGTTATTTGTGTACTGCAGGTTCGTCTCTGTGTGTGGCTGCAGGTTGTCTGGTGACTGTGAAGGCGTTTTAACATTCAGAGTCTCTCCTCTGTTCTCACTTCTTATGAATGTTGAATATGGAGCAGCTCTTATCTGAACAAGCTAAAGATAATTGGTGGACAAGTGGAGCTCGACCACAGAAGGGGAGAGAGAGAGCGAAAGGAAGCAAGGAGACAGAAACAAAAGTCGGAGGATGAATGATACTGAAAATAAAATGGGAGCATTACAGGGTGTGTGTGGTGGAGATGAGGTAAAATGTGCAACACTGACTGAAGGGAGACACAGAAACAACATGATGGAGAGCTGAAGTAGAAGGTTAATCAGATTCTAAACTAAAATTCTAAATTAGAAACTAATTAATGATAAAAACTAATCAAAAATAAATTCAGTTAGGGTGGAGAGTCCTTCAGACAACAGAAGAGGAGTCACAACGAGCAAATACTGAATGTCAGAGTTCTGTCTGGACTGGTCAAAACCACCTTTCTAGAATCTAACCCTTAACTGTTTTAGATTATTTGTACAACTAAGAGACTTTTCATGTCTAACACCGGTAATTTTAGATGCTTTTTTCAGCCTGAGAAAAGATCACTGATAAAAACACATTGAGTTCTGCACTGGACGTACAGTAAATTGTGACTTGCAGACTAATTTCTAATGATGCAATTCTGTACAAAGTGTTGCCGTGTATACAACCAAACCAACACGTTCCCCTAAAAAAGCTTTTTTAGCAAAGCAAGTCGTATTTTTAGAGACGGGCTTGTCTCAGCCTCCACTTTGTCAGTTATTCTCCCACATTTCATTGTTTTTACACTGTTTATAGAAAGACAATATAGACAGCATTCAAATTTTAGTCTTAAGCTGCTGTAGCAGAGATCCAATTTAAAATCTCTCCACAAACATCATCAGCTAATTTAGTCAGGCAGCCTGCTAACTGCTGACATATCCAAACGCACACAAACACCAGCACAGCAGCCAATCACGGCTCCAGTGAATCTGTTACTGAATCTGATACTGAAGCAATTACAGCCACCATCCAGCAGCAGTGACAACATCATGGTCATCATGATTCAGCCGTGATTCATAGAAGGGATGGGAAGGAATATGACACACACACTCAGCAGCATCCAGTGCCTCCTGCATTTGGATACTGTTGGGGTGTTATGTTGCCTAATGCGGCCAATTAGAGCCGAGATTTGACTTTTTGAGGGAGTTAGTTGCCAAACATTGTGGAGTAATGAGATCCTTGTGAGAAACAATCTGCCATTTTGAAATCATCCACTTCTATATAAATCGTTACAGAGTCACTTCACCACCCTGCGATCATCCTAAATGACTCTAAACGCTGAAACTGAAGAAATAAGAACAAAATCCAAAGCGTTGCAGCCTAGAAGTGGCACCTAAAGAGGGAAACCTAATGGACATAGACGGGTTAAAACCTATTAACAGACTCTTATTAACATTAATTAGTAAGCCACTTTTTTTTAACTCATTAGTTTAATCATTTTCATTAGTTGGTCGACAACTAATGCATACATTAACTGATGCTATTGGGAATAATGATGGATATTTCCACCATTTTCCTGGCATTTTGTACATTGAGTAATTGTTTAAATAATCAAATAACCTCTCTTCAACCTCCACGTCCTCAGGTTGTTAACATTAGCCGGCTGAAGCTGAGATCCCGACTTCTGTCAGGTTTTTTAGACTTGATAAAACAGTTTCAGGTCATTAGGCAGGTAAAACAGTTTTCACAGGCTGAGTACTTCTCCAGAGCAAACTGATCTCTAGATCTAAAATTTATGTTCCCCTCGAACTTTTGGATTAAGCTAATGACCCTGTGGTGCATTTTACCCCTGGACTCTGCTTTGTTTTGCTGCAGAGCCAAAATGAACAAATGCATGTACTTATTCTCCATCTCTGACAAAAAGAGAAAATAATAATAAAGGTGAGGCTGCAGGCAGAGAAGGAACCCAGGTAAAACACAGAGAAGCCACATGAGAGTGACGAGAGAGAGAATGTGGGGTGAATTTAATTCAGGTTATATTTCACATTAGTGTGTGAGTCTGTGTGTGTGAGTCCGTGTGTGTGTGTGTGTGGGTGTGTGTGTGTGTTTTAGCACACAAAACCTCCTGAAGGGCTCATTCTGCAGTAAAATGAAACGATTCATTTCATTTTAATTTAAATGTCTATTGAGTATAATGTATCATTTGCATATTCCACCTTAAATCAAACAGCCTCATTTGCATTTCCCCCTTAAGTTAAAACCTATTGCATTTCCATTTCCCCTCAGCCCGCCAATCAGTTCTGCTGTCTGAGCCCAAGTCATGTGAAAAATGAGCTGTCAGCCAATCACATTCACCCCAGGAGCAGAGGCTCTGTGATTGGATGCTGGCTGCTAATGTAGTAATGTCAGCAGGGGTTCCTCACTGGCTAACGTTGGCACGTGAACACGTAAAACGTAAACAGCCACAGCGAGAGAGAAAGGAACTGGCTGCTTGTTCAAAATTCAACAAAGAGAGAGTAGAAGCAATTACACAGCCAGGCCACTGAACCTGTTCACAACATCTCTGCAAAAACCTAAGACTGCAGGCTACAGGGAGCTGTGTCGTGTTAGAGCCTGTGTGCAGAAGCTCATGCACCAAGAGCAGCACCTTATCTTTGGCCTCTCATCACCCTAAATCATCGGCTTGATGTTAGTTAGCGACAGCTGCTCGAGTCTGCAGCGACAGCGATGATTGGTGCTAAATGATCAACACAAAGCTGCTCCGTGGAGACTTTCCACACACAACCCAGATAATCTGTCACATTCACGCACAATAAATCCGACTCACAGGCTGCAGCTCAAGTCTGTAAAAGTTGTTGAAGTGAGGAGAAATTGTCCTCTAGTGGATCAATGGTGGGTGACGTTCTGTGGGACAGATTAAAAATCATACCTGGGCGGAACAACCAAGTAAAGTTAATGAGTGGGAAAAGCTGCTGTTTGTGTAAACTACGACTGGATGATGAGTCAGACACTGACACAGATGAATGATCAGGTGTGTGTGTGTGTGTGTGTGTGTGTTGTGCACCGTCGTACTTCAGAGCCTGATCTTGTATTTTGTGGATTATGATCTATTAGCACAGTCACTTTAAACAGAGGCTTCAGGGGCCCCTCATCTCTTGACCAATGAGTAGGTCTGAATTGGAGCATGTTGCATGTATTTAACCTGCAGAGTACTTGGCTGCTAATGGAAATCTATTTTACAGGCTCTTTACTATCTGTTCGCTGGTGATTCTTCTATGAGACTTGACAAAACATCTTTAGGGCCGTTAGGTGAAGAGAATTATGCATCTGTTTTCACAGGCTGAGTAGTTCTGTATGTCTAAAACCAGTGTTCCCCTTGAACCTGTGGACTGTGTGGTGGACTCAGCGCACTATTCTGCTGCTGTCGTTTGATTCATTTGGAGACGAGATTAGTGAAATATAATGAAAACAGGGATACATTAAAAGTATCTACTAGTAGTAAAAGTACTACTGTATATCACAAAGCGTGTTCTGTGCTCGTAGTTTATACTATAAAGGCAGAATAATCTACAAGTCCTTATTTACTTACTGCGTCTTTTAACTGAGCTCTATGACTCAAACAAGACAAATCTTATATTAACAGTCACTTCCTGTATCGGCACAGTCAGTCCTGGCCTCGTGTCCACTTGGCCGGTTCTGTAATCCATTCAGGACTGAATTTATTTCTGTGTAATGAAATCACGTTGTCATTCTGTCACATTTCTTCACATTATCCTGTTAATTCTGAAAGGAACTAGCTCAGAAGCGACAGCCCAGCCTTCAGGTTGCAGAGTTCTTGATTCCTTTAAACATTTAGCACAGTGGGTTTTCATGACTGCCACAGAGATGCATGCTGGGTAAAAGAGGCCGCCCTGTGAACTGAGGAGTCGCATCATGATTGACTGGCTTTTATAGTGGTGACTGACAGCTGCTGCAGAGCTCTGCAGCTCCGCCCGACTGAGCTCAGCTCTCCGCTGTGACGTGTTGATTATTTCTTTAAGGTTCATTTTGGCTCATTTCAACTTTCAGAGATTCAATATGTTGTAAATCACCACAGTAACTACACTGGACCTATACTTCAGTCTCATCAGCAGCTGTTTCTCTTTTCTTTCTATTTCTACCACTGGGTAAAGATGTGGATGTGTGATTTTCCCCAGACGCTGATGATCCTCTGATCTCTCTGTGACTGCGACACCTTGACACCATCATCAGATCAACATCTGTCTGATAACTGGCTTTAGAATGAAAATATAAGGACATTACCATCAACCTCAGCTTTAGTTTATTTACTGTTGATGTTAACATGCTAACGCAGTGAGCTAAGATGGTGAACACGGTAATCATCCAGCCATTATCCAAACCACGGTCTGGGGTACGACCTGGATTTTAAGCTGAAGTTAATACGTTATAGCATCTTATCCACTAATGTCAGCAATGGTGGCTTGAACCCTGGTTCCTTGGCATCCTTGAACCCCGACATCCCTTAGTTTGTGTGTATTAAACACCACTGGGTCTAAATGTAGAATCACGTACCTCTTTTACATCAAAGCATTTCAAGGTTCAGAGCCGGTTCCTAATCTCAAACCAGAGCGGAGCTGTTACTGGTGTTTGTAGCAACAGCAGCCTATAAATATTTCCATCCTTCCTTGCACACACTCGCAGTTAAGGTGGCCATTGAAGAGTTAGTCTGGTGATTACAGAAGGAGTGTGGCTGGAATAAAACCCAGCTGACGGACGTCTGTGTGTGCGGATGTTCTCCCAGCAGGAGTCTTAGCAGCTTTGCAATACTGCAGCAACATGTTTGCTGAAGACTGTGTGTAAACATTTGCCTGTGAGCATGTGTTTTCCTATCGCGCTTTCCGTTTACTGTGGATTCTTCCACTGTCACACTCACCAGCAAGAGGAACAACATTAACACACAGTTAATATGATGATCGACAGCTGTCAAACTGCTGCAGTGTCATTCTTTGATTAAACAGACAGTTTCAGTCTGACTGTAGTCGACGTAGAGAAGCTGCGTCTGTCTGTTACAGAGAAGCTAAAGTAAAACGTCAGTTTCATTTAACTGTAACTTACATGCTGTACAGAAACTAACATGTCTCATTAATTAAAAACGGTGAAGTCTGGCCTGAGTTCAGGTGAAGCAGCTAATAAATTAAAAACACTTTAACTGGACTGAAGGTGTGAACACGTCTTCGTCTTCTCGTTTTAATTTTCGATGCTGATGTGTTTGTAGTCCTGAAACAGTGGCTTCAGCTAAAAGACCTGTTTCTGCTTTTTAAATTAAAACGAGGACTTGATAGGAAACCCACTCTTCACACTCTAAACAACTCAACCTTTTGTACTAAATAAATCGTCTTCAGCTCCGGTTTGGTCTCCACCGACTCCTCAGGGAAATATGTCTCTTTAGCAACTAAATGCTCCGCTGTGTTCAGCATCTAGTTTCTGACTGTCTCAGTCTGTTTGGTGCTGATCAGGTCATAGACAGGAGTGTTTATCACAACGTGTTTTAAGAAAGCTTCTGTCTGTTAAAGCTGAAAACACTGAGACAATACCTACACTAACATTTAGCCTCGTTCTCTTGTCATATCGGCTCAGTCCAGATTAATTTCTGTGTAAAATGGAGCTTTTTAATATGGAATCTGAAATCTGGAATGTGCTGCAGACCTTCCTCCCGCTGCAGTAGCCACGTGTTGATATGAACAACATTTAACATGGTTAAAGCTGAAAATGCATTAATTTCTGTTTCAGATCATATAAAACTCCCTGAAATGTAAATAACAACACTCCTGTGGTAACTGTGTTAATGTAACTCTATGACATGTGACTGTGCCACTAGTTCTGTTAACAAGAGGAGTTCAATTTGAGCAGAGATGGGATTAAAATGATTAAGATTCATCTCTTTAATTACATGTCTGAACAAAAATAATGACTTTTTTTATTTAAATTCAAGCTCAACCACTGATAATGGAGTTCACTCTTCTTCACTTAATAAATGACACGTCTGCTCTTTATTTCTGCGGTTGACGCCCACTTTTACTAACATTGTCCTCCACGGCAGCTCTACTTTTGCTCTATCTCGACTTTTAATTACTTCTCCGTTCTCTCCTATAAATCTTCTTTACTGAAGGTAAACTCCTACCTCTCCTCAAAGAAATCCTTCTCCTTCCTGCTCCACCTCTGTATTCCTCTTTCTGCATGTCTTCCCTCTCTTCTCTCGCTCATGTGTGAGTCATATCTTAAAAACTCCATATATCCATGTTGTGGGGATAAAAGGATTTTTTGGCAGGTTGTTAAAATGACTCATGACTTTAATTTAAACACAGAATGGGATCTCCTGATGCCAGCAGTCATTCTGTCAGAGCCCCCGTAGCCTTTTATTTAAATGGTGGAGGTTCACTGGTTGAAACTGATTGGGAGTTTGTTAAAGGAGGGACGTGCGTGTTTAAATCTTTTACATGTATTTGTTTGTGGTTTTCAGACTTGTTGGCAGTGCCCAAACATCCCTATGCTGCCATGGAGAACTGGGGTCTGAGCGTCTTCGTGGAGCAGAAGATTCTGTTGGACGCAGAGGTGTCATCGTCGTCCTATCAGATGGAGCTCACCATGGTGGTCGTCCATGAGATCTGCCACCAGGTAGGAAAATAAAACCAATTATATCAGCTTGACTTTTGAAAATGACACCTTGACAAACTCTTCGCACAGTCCACATATCTCCTTTATTAGCTTTGCATCAGATGACCTTTTCTGATTAGTGACAGAAGTAATACTACGTCAACTACAGTCGACCTGACCTCGGAACTATTTCCCAGACTCACCAGTCTTGCTGAATTCAATTTTCTAAAACAAAATTAGTTAATTAATTAATCTGAGGACAAGAGCAGCATCCTTTGATATCCTCCATTGACAGAGTTTTAATGCCAGGCACCAAAATGGCTGCTGTCTGTTATAAGGGCAACAAAATGGTTACTGGAGTAACACAAATGTTCATCCTAAATGGTCAAGAATGCTGGAGTGCACTGGTGCGCAGTGGTAGATATTCCATGTTTTCTTCTGTGAGAGAGTCGTCCTCCTAGTTGTTGCAGCATCCGCCCCGACCTCGTCCTTCGAAAGTTTGTAGGTCTTAACACTGACGAGTCAGGTTCACTACAGACCACAGAGATACGTCTCTGCTGGTATAACTCAGCTATGGACTTCTATTTTACATGAGGCCAGTCTCACAAAATATACAGTAGTAAGATTTGGTGTTTAGTGTTTTTAAGAGAAAGTAAGACAGCGAGGTGAAAAGAGTTTCAGTATTATTCACTGACGTTTCAACAAAAAGTTTATTCTGAACAACAGGGCGTCAGATGTAGCTGGAGTTGTAGACGGTGAGTGGGGTGCAGTTACAAGGCAAACTGCAGCTGGTGAAGACTCAACCCAAATGTTTGCTGGTTAATTAGTCTGTGGTTCTGTTGATCCATGCAGAAGGTTGTTTAGTAAAGATACAGTTTCTCTGTGCTCATATTAAACCTCAGGGTAACTTCTGGATGTACCTGCAGATGATTTTAAACCATTTAAACCTACAGATTTTATTGTCAGTAAAAGAAAAGTTATTTTTCACAACCCTGTCTCCTAAAACTCCGTCTATACAACTGCATGTGCCAATATGTTTTATAGAGAATGTCACTGCGTGTGTCAGGAGTTGGCTTCTGGCTACAGCACGTTTAAACTTGTTGTCTGGAAAAACATTACAGGAATAATGTCTGTAGTGTAGCAGTTACTGTGTACTTCCACTATCCTCTGCAGACGGCTTGTTGTTGTAGCACGTCATTTAAAAAAACAAAACCTGTTGCACGGGAACACAAGTCATCCAATGATTCAATTTCTTAGGAAACATAACTGTGTTTCCAGTTTGGATGCTCAGAAACATATTTTTTAGGAGACAGAGCTGATTTTGAGTGTTGGTGTATTTAACAAGGTCATTTAACTTTATCTGTACAAGAGATGAGTCTTATTAAAAGCTACATATTGTTGTACGTCTGGAGACGAGCCTGGAGAAGGTCTTTAACACACCTAATAAAAGCTGCACTGTGAGCACCATGATGATTTTCCTGTATTTGAAGAATCAGTTTGTGGTGTCGCAGGTCTTCTTTGAGTATTTCACTGAAAACATCTTATCCCAACATCTGTGTTTCCCAATTAGCTCCACCACGGAGGGGATGGTTTCAGCCTCTTTTGTTCTTTTGTTTGTGAGCTTGTAGAATATTTTAGAAACTGAAAACAGAATTTTTTCAGAAATTTCTGCAAATCTTAACCACAGACCAGGTAAAGACTAAATGCTTTTGAAATTAAATGATCAAAATTGCATAATTATGTATCCACAGATTGTCTCTGAATGTGTTTTAACGCAGATCCACATGCACATGATTGTTAAAATAACTATTTCAAGTGGTGGTAGCAGTAAACAATACTTGTTTACCTCTCTCGGTGCTTTCTAGTAGTTATTCTTTGATTTTCTGACATCTTGATATCTTGTGAATGTGAAGCTGCTCAGGATTCAACTCTCAGTTTAGCAGATTGCTCTCCTGTCGTGTGTATATATGTCAAAACAATCGTCGTAAATAAAGTTTATGATGAAAAAGCGATGCACCTGCAGCAGCTATATTTGTTCATATGTAACACGCAGCTAACACTGAAGCTGAATGTGCTCTTGTGAAGTTATGGTCTTTCATAGACTGCAAAGAAATAGGCTGTATTAAACTCTGTCATGAAACCGAGGGTGGAAAAAGCAGAATGTTCCTTTATTGGATGCAAACGATCTGGTTGTAAACAGACTGAACGTGAGAGAAGTGGAAACAGCTCCAAGTAAAACACAGATGAGCTGTGTGTGTTACGAAGCTCCTCAGGCAACAACAACAGCAGATTTTTACAGTGCGACATCGAATACGTGACGAGCAGACAAACACAGACACATGATATAGACAGAGAGAGAGAGAGAAAGATAAGAGGGTCTGAGATGGAGAAACAAAGTGGAGGAGATGACATCTGTTAGTAAGAGATAGAAAAAGACAAACAGAAGTGGAGCAGAGCACTGTAAAATATCCATAGCACTCTGTTCCATTCAGCTTCGCTAGCGAGGATTAGAAACATGACTTTGTTCTGTGTGTTTGAGTTCACACTGCTCCTCTTACAATGTCACATTCAAAACTTCAACAACAAAGTCAGCAACTGGTCTATGAGCAGGTATTCATCATTGGTTTGGCTTTAATCAGCTTGAAAACAGCCCACGCATAATGCATCAGGTGTTATTCACATATTCAAACAAACACAGAGGCTCACTGACGTTCACATTGATTGTGGGAAGTGATAAAGGGATAAACATAAACAGCCTCGATTCCATTTTAAACAGATTTTGGAACATGCCTCTATGATTGTTTGATCCACCATGCTGCTAAAAAGACACTCTAAAATCTAAAACATCTCATGTTGCCTTCTTTATGTTGGCTCCCTGTTAAATTGAGTCCATTTCAAATGCTTGTGATCATTTTTAAAGCTGCACACGATCAGACACCTGCCCACACTACAGATCTGCTGCAGCCCTGTTCAGCAGGCAGGTCTCTGAGGTGCCTGATCAAGTCTTGTCAGTGCTTCCTCCCTTCAGGCTTAAAATTAAAAGAGACTGAGATTTAAATTTGTGGCTCCTAAACTGAAAAAAGGCATTTGTAAGAGCCACTTATGGACATTTGTACTTGGTACATCGGTCATTTTGTTATTACATTACACCACAAGGCATCTTGTTCTACATCATTCAAAGTATATTATGAATAATGTATTAGTTTCTGTTGCGATATGTTGTTTTTCTGTGCTGGCAGTCGGCAGTATGTGGTGTGTATGGGTGAGAGGTTTAAGAACAACATGGTACAAATGAAGGTGCAGTGAAATCATGTTTACTGGGCTGAGCTGAATGATCATCATTCAAGTGTTACCCCTACCTGTAGACCAGGAGCAGGGGCATGTCCCTTCTACTGTTTGAGCAAATATGCTCATTATCTTTGGAGTGAAATCATAGCTATTTAACATGTCCTACAATATCCTGGAGATTGGATACTTCCTTTGTTCCTGTTGTGACCATACCTGCCATTTGCCTCTGAGTTTACTATTGAAAGCTTCAGAGGTTGTGATTTGTCTCGCTGTAGTTAATCTAACACCGAATGGTATAAGACACGAAACAGCAGGGAAAAGGAGACGAATGATGACAAGTTGGACTCTTGGTGCTTTACATTAAAGTATCTGAGTGAAGCTCACTTTTAGGTCCAAGAAGTATGAATTTTTCCAGGTCCATCAAATTTTGATGCACTGACATCTCCATGCTTTCAGCATGAGACTCCAAAGCACTCGATAAACATTCTTTTTTGACTCCCTGTGAATGAGAACGAGCTGCTCATTCACGTTTCAGCAGTGTTCAGTGGTGTCCCTACGTAGGTTGTCCTCGCTGTGAGCTTGTGAGAACATGTGCTGTGGTTTTGTAGATTGTGGACGAAGCTCAACCCATGAAAACAAACTCAGCACACCCACCCACATACTTCAATATTAGTTTCTCAAAAAATCATTTTAAATTCCCCATTTATCATTTGTTTTTCAGTTTTTGAACATATTTTTGAACGTATCTCCAAACCTGGAGATATGAGAGGAAATGCTCTGCTGTCATTTGAGCGAACTGTTCCTTTAACTGTCAGAACAGCCGAAGTGGTCGAGTAATCATAGTGCTGTATAGGATCATTTTCATGATGGAAATGAAAAGCTGCAGTGTAAATATTGCAGTGCCTTTGGCTCGCTGAAGAATGTGTCGTTTCATTTAATTTCCTTCAGGATGTGGCCTCAGACACACATTTCTCTTTGCTGAGTCTGGATGAATGTTACCTCCAGGCTACTGCTGGTGTGCTGCAAAAACACACTGAATAACAATGTTAAGCTTCAGAGCGGGATGCTCGACAGTATATTAAGTCATACATATCATTGGACGAGCCATAAAAATGTAGTAATGGTGTTTTTGTCTCCTTCTTTGTTCCCTTTATTTTTGTCTCTTTATGCATCTTCATCTGCTTTGTTAGTTTAGAGGGGACAGTGCATCGAGAAGAAAGGACGATGACAACGTAATGTTTTGTCTGCAGCTTTTCACTCCATTTCATCCCGAAGCCATTTATCTTTCACACACACTCACACAAAGTGAAAGAGAAAGTTGTTAAAGCTCTCAGTAATCACCAAGTTCAGTTGTAAGGAGTTTAGCTAAAAAAAAATAAAAAGACTTTTGTCTAAATCCAGTTTAGAGGAACAGGTTAGCTGTACATGGACTGTGTGAGTTTGGGGACAACAATCTGTTCACACAGTCCCACTGTGAGGTTGGAAATCTCTCAGTAAATGTTAGTGAAAAGGTTCTTTGCATAGGTTTCATCTGGGTTTCTAGGATGAATGTTGGTCATGATAGTTACTCTTTGATCGGGTTCTGATGTAAAATACATTTAATTTTAAATTAAACACAACATAAACAGTTTATAATTTTGTTGGTGTGATGAGATCTTGGGTGTTTGGTCCTATGGTAAATTCCTGCGTCTTCCTGACCCATCCATCCACATTGTCCTGCCTTGTTAACTGGCATTTAGTGTCTGTATGAAATGCTAAAGGCCTCGATAAATTTTTGCCACATGTGTCACATAATTGACGTTTTCCACTTGATACACAGAATACGTGGCTCCTTGAAGCCATGATGTTGTGACACAGCAGAAAATAGCCTCTGAACGTGCATAGAACAAATCGCATAGGCTGCACAGATCTGCTAGTAATAGGCATGTTAGCATGGAGCTGGTAATGGTGCATAACTAGAGGAAAAGTCAGAGTGATCCAAATCAAATCCACATCACTGGATATGTGAAAACGTTTACTACCAGCAGTCTAAAATGAAAAGTCCTGCACCTAAAATGCTTGTTAAAATGGCAAAGGTCACGTTCAGGTGATGGTCGGAATTACCTGTAATGTCAAATAAAGTGTGATCAATAGTTTCAGGATTGAAGTCAGATTTTATGACCTGGTTAAGTTATTTAATAAGGGTTTTGAAAAGCACTATGTCATGTGCCACCTCGGGGAGTTTTAGGTCATTTCCTTCACATGCATAGGAAAACAGGTTTGTGTGTGGGTTGTAGAAATTATTATAGCCATGTGTCAGATTAGCCTCTTCTGCTGCTGTCATGTTTTTAATGTTGACACATGAAGACAATAAGACACAACTGGATAATTTAAAGAGGGAAATTTGAAAGAACTGTCAAAATCTGATGGTTGTTCTGGTTTGATGTTCTGCACACGTGGATTTGTTTGACTTTCAGAATGAACGGCTCTTTAGGCTGCTATGAAGATTCATACAGAAAACACAGACTGATGAGAATTAAAATGGTGTCAGTGGGTCCAGTTGCTGACAGGTCCAGAGTCCATATACTGTACACTGCTTTTGATGTTGTTCTGAAGTGAACAGATGGCGAGAATGTTCACTCAAATGTGAGCTGACGGGCGGTTTTCAGTTGAAGGAAGCACAGATGGAGTTACATAGGAGAACATCAGCTGTCAGAAGACCACAGCTGATGTTCCTCTCTGTGAAGTCACTTTTAAACGCCTTAATCTCCAGTACAACTGACAGAGTACAAAATCCAAACATCAACCAGCAACAACCAAAAGGTTATGAGCACTTGGTATTCCCAGGCAGTCTCCCATCCAAGTAGCGACCAGGCCTGATCCTCCTTAGCTCCTGAGATCAGATGAGTCGAGCATTGCCAGCTGCTCAGAGCAGTTCAA
The DNA here is from genome assembly GCF_900324465.2 of Anabas testudineus. Taxonomy (NCBI): domain Eukaryota; kingdom Metazoa; phylum Chordata; class Actinopteri; order Anabantiformes; family Anabantidae; genus Anabas; species Anabas testudineus. The sequence goes on along the minus strand of NC_046631.1, from coordinate 13,703,965 downwards.
AGAACATGTTCACAACATAGCTTCGTTTTTCTGATCCCCGTTTCCGATTCCGACCAGGTGATGCTCTCGGTCGGCCGGGTGCCTTTCTGTGTGACTGTTCTCTCTGTATCTGTCTGTTAGCTGCCTCCCACTGTCCAAAGAAACCTGTTAAGGTTAATTGGTGAAATTGCCCCGTGATAGGCTGGTGACCTGTCTAGGTGTACACTGCCTCTTGCCCAATGACAACTGGGATAGGCTCCAGCACTCCTACGACCCTTTCAGAACAAGAAACTGGATGGATGGATGGTTCAGTGAGAACAAAGCTAAACTAGACATGCCAGATTTTTGATCTCGCTATAGGTTAAAAGTTTTAGAAGACTCACATCCTGAATGACTGTAGATCAAACTGATGAGCTGATTGAATTAAAACAGAAACATTATGGAAGAAAGTGGTTACTAAGCACTCGAAAAGAGACATTGAAGTACAGGTACACTTCAATAACATCTGGAAGACAGGTAATTCTAGCAGGATGTTAGCTCGAATTGTGATCAGGAATAATGTGCACTGGTTATGATGCATAGTGAGAGTTCATACAATAAACTGCTTGTGCTAGTTATGTACAGGTGACATGCTCAGTGACATGTTCAGTTCAGTTGGATGGAGACACGATTGTCTCCCAAGAGTGCCACTGCCAGTGACGGCACCTTGTACAACGGGGATTATGACTCTTGTTTATCAGCAGACATTTGGTAATGTTATTATAGACACACAGCATGTAGGGCATGCACTTCCAAAAGGTTTCCACAACTACTGGATCAAAAAACAAATGTCAGCCAAAAGTCAGACCAATGATCTGCACACTGCACTGACAGCTCCCAGAAAACGTCATTGAACAGAGTGACATCTTCACCAGGGCCTTGTCAAATAGACGTCTCCAAACCAGAACAGGCACTACGTAAACACAAAGGAGGGTGAGATCTGTGTTATTTAGCCTTCTGTTTTGTGATGTGTTTTTGTTCTTTTGAATTCAGTTTGCTGGTTTGGCCTCAGTGCAGCACGTAGATCATGTGTTGGTGTTGTAATAAAGACAGAAAGTTCTCCAAAGTCAAAACATCCTATGAACTGTTCATGACGTGTTTCAGCAGGAAACTACAGTGATTTATAGGTGCAAAACACAGCATTTCAAAAACACAACAACAAAAGAGAAAACACAGCATTTCAACTTTGGTTCTGTCCAGTCACACTGGTTAAATAGACGTGTGCACAGTGTGTTTGTGTTCAGGTGAAGTGTAAAGGTGTGTCTGCAATAAGACTGACAGCCAGTCAACTGCTGTCACTGCTCTGAAACCACCAAACGGTTAAAGTGATTCTGACACGTGCACTCACGTGCACTCACGCCCACAGGGCCGTGTTTGCCAGGAGATGCTCTCGGTTTACTCCTATCAGCTGTCTGTTAATTAAAACAGACAAAGACAAACACTGGGACGAGATTCAGGAAAACAGATTTACTCTCTTCATCTGTTGATCTCGCTCTCGCTCGCATTAATTCAACCATATGCAGGAGAAAATGACAGTGTGTATTCTGGCGGGCTGACAGCAGAGTCAGGGGTGTGCAGCACACACACATTTGTATAATTGCAGGATTCCTAAGAGACATACTCCTTTCCTTTTACTTACATCTTAACTAAAACCAGGTTAACAGCACAGCTACACATCTAACTTCCCCCAAACCCAATCTAACCCTGAAACCCTCCAGAGATGTCAGTCTGGAAAACATGAGCTGAATTGCAGCTGGATACTTACCAATGAATTTAGATTAGATGATAATGCAACTCACTGCCTCTTGGGGTCTTTGTGAGTCCACTTGGTTACAACTGAATGAGACCTGCATCAAGCCAGGTCCAAATTACACTCGGTATTCAGTCTAATTTGGCTCAGTTATTGTGTTTTATCATGCATCAATGTGCCAATATGTGGGTTACCTGTGTGACGACTCTATCATCTAGAATCACAGGGCCCACCAGCATCATGGCTGCTGCTAACTTCCAGATATAAGACTTTGTTATTTAGCTAAAACAGGCGCCCAGCAACATATTTATTGCTTCAGTGGCAGCAGATTTATCTTGTAGGGACTTAAATTGACACACAGTGGTGCTCTTTTTGACCGCAGGTGCTTGTTAATTGGTGGAGCGTCATGTTGCCACCAGTATTGGTGTTCTCTGTCTGTTTGGGTTTGTGCTCCTGTTGTACTTAAGGCAGTTAAAGTGGCTCTGGAAAGGGTTCTTAGCAATCTATAAATAGATTCTTGTGGAAGATCCAAGTCTTTAAAGAGGTCACAGCAGTTGAACTGGTTCCAGGAGTTCTTGCAGAGGTTTCATAGCATCCTTGAAGCATTATTGTGTTCAACCCATATAAGCCAGTGCAGCTATGTTGTGTTCGTCTTTGATGATTTTAGTTTATGTTTCAAAGCTTCTATCTATCGATAGTTGGCATCTTCAGCTGGATACAGGGTCAGGGCAGATAAAACAATGAAGGAAAAGCAAGAGTCTCCTTTTATGATGCCAAGTAGTTAGAGAATAAAACACTTGTGAGAAGTTTGGTTGGTGAAACATCTTTAACTTTACTTCACTCTGTGACGTGAACGATATGTAAGAACACTTCCGATTGCTAAATGTCCTCAGAAGAATGGAATCACAACACGTACACAAACAGTGTTGTATGTGTCGAAGCTGTCACGGTGTGGATTTTTCTCTGCAGTGTTTTGGTTCAAAGTGGATAATTTATTACTGCAGACAATGTTTGCAAAGAGTTCATTAGAAAACAAGGAGCCATAAATCATCTCTCTCTTTCTACCTGTCTCTCTCACTCTTTCACCTTTTCTCCCCTCAGTGGTTTTATTATATATTTGACTCACGTTGACACAAGAAGCCGAGTTACCTCTTCCATCTACAGTACAGTTGTTTCCACGCTGCTTTGTCTTCCACCTTGTTGACCCTCGACCTCCTGACCTGACGAACTGTTGTTGATGTTAAGTCTACTACCTTTTCTTATTTTTCTTATTTTTTTGGTTATTTGTTTTATCCACACCATTTTCTGTTAAACTAGTGAACATTCAACTCACGCTAACCTAGTCTGGACAAATTCAATGAAATAATAAATCAGTAAACGTGAGAAGCGTTCTGATTTGCTGCTAAAGCAAAATTATAGTCTCTGCAGGGGAACAGGAAATAAGACATCAGTATAACTGCACTGCAAATCAGCAAGTTTGACTTGAAACCAGATTGGTGGACAAATTATTATTAATATTAATGCCAGTCCCATCAGGCTACGGTGCCTCTATGTGGACATGTGTACCATATTTTAGAAGACGAGGTTTTTCCATAATGAAAGCCGAAAATGTCAGCATCATAGTGGTGCCAGAGGAAAAAGTCAGAAGAATTAATTCATGGATGTCTATATGAAATGTCATGGCAGTACTTCTGAATTCAGGTGGAGACTGTACAATTTTTAGTCATTTGCAGCGAGCAGCGTCTTGGCGCCTGACGAATCACCTTAAACAATCAGCAGATGATCACTTGGATCTCTGGCTGGTTTAAAATTACATTTTCCTGGATGTTATGAATGAGAGTAGGTAGTGAGAGTATTACTGCAGTAATAAAACATGTTAAGTTTAGTTAACACGTCAAGCTGGGACTGACTGAGGGCAAAAGGTGGCACACATGCTGATATATGTATTTAAACTGTGTAGAAGATGATTAAAACTCAGCTTCAACCTTCTTATTCTGTTTTTTCTCTATTTGTAGTAGTTTCTATATTGTAGATTGATACTGAAGAATTTTTAATTATGTAGTACAAAAATTGTTGCCTTGGTGAAATCTTTGCACGTTTGGCTTTATTTTAACAAGCGTCATGAAGTAGCCTTGAATGGTTTTCAGTTTACAGACGTACCTTTTCATTAGTTAATTAAGGATTTCTTTCTTATACACGTTTCAGATCATCAGTTTGAGTTGTGCCGAGGTAGAATAGAGTGACGCCAAGACAACTGGTCGTAAAGGTTATTACGGAAAAACGAGTGTAGAGAAACAGCAGTCTATCGTTAGTTAAGACGTGAAGGTCAGTCAATCTGGAAAACACAATTAAAGTAACATTTATTAGACTTTACTCTGAAATCTGAAAAGATCAAGGAAAAGATTTTCTGCACAAGCAAGACAAGAAGGTCTGCCTACAGCCTCCTCTGCTGCTTCACTGCTGAAGGAGAGAGTTTAATCAATAATAGTGTGTCAGATGAATAATGTTATATTTAGGTGTGTGTGTGTGTGTGTGTGTGTGTGTGTGTGTGTGTGGCTGCCTCCTGCTCATGTCCGAGGCTAATTAACGGACCATAAACAAACATCTAACACGCTGTGTGTGTCTGCAGTGGTGTTTCTGTGAGACTGCACACACACACTTTGTGTTACTGTAGCTACGACGAACAACAAACACAGTGATTAAGATGAAACTGTGTCTGTTTATGTGCTTTAATGTGGTGAATACACAACAAAAGTTTTATCTTCATTTCACATAATTCACATTAATACATCATGAACTGTACCTTCAGCCTTTGTTCTATGTTGTAGCCCCAAAGATTTAAGATTCATATGTTTGCACCAATTCAATTAATTCCAATTAAATGTTATTTGTATAGCAACAACAACAGAAGTCGCCTCAAGGACCTGACAACGGTTTATTAGTACAATGAGCTACTGTTATAGTCTAGTATTTAGTGATAAATCCTTTATGAAGATGATAATCTTGTTTTGGACAGGTGTTGATCATTTGATTCATTTCACTTTGGTAGCTGTGTGTCGTGCTGTTCAGTTTATGAAACTTGTTTCACCCTAAATTGTAGTTTTATTACACTTGTCAGTAAATTTTAGGTAATATTATCAAAACGTAAAACTTATTTCACTCTAATTCTTTGCAATTGAATTTCTTTCGTGGAACACTTACTAGGTAATCATGTAATCAGTAGGCTGTACTGTAATTTAGTGCAGTAGCTGCTTTTCTATAAAATTCATCTTCTTTTTTATTCTTAAGCTGAGCCGCCTCTGAACGTAGTAATAATACATACAGTATATTATATTTCAGTAAAATAAACCCCATGCAGTTCCTCGTACCTCAGCTGTGTTTCAGTTGAACATACATCATTTTTTCTTCATGTTTACGTAGGACAGAGTCAGAGGTTTATTAGAGGTGTCATTCAGTGCAGTGTGCAAGAGAAGGTATTTAGAATTCAGCGTTACCCCCCCGCCTCATTCTGCCTCTTCACGCTGAACTGTTTTGCTCCGATTCGTTTTGCTTTTGTTTCTTTTTAATTGACACACACACACACACAGAAACATGCACTGAGCTGTGTGGTTTTGTCACAAATCAAAGGTTTCATGGATGTGACAGAATGATTTTTGCCAGCTGCCTTTATATAGCAATTTGAAAATCACACACACACACGCACACGGTGAATAATGGGGGTGTAGCAGGACAGACACGAAAACAGAAATCAAAAGAGAAACGATCAGTACAGCTAAACACAGTCTGTCTGACAATCTGCCTCTCTCTCAACGTCTCTCTAGCTGCTGTCTTCTACCAGGTTACAGATGTGATTCTTTAAAACCTGGATTGTTGTGAAGCTGACAGTGGGAAACTTTAAGGTTCCACTCGTGGTGAACTGGCCCAAAACTTAGCACAACCTGAATTCTACCGGACTAAAACTCTGCAGATGGGTTCTTATCCTGGGTACCTGGACTATGCCTGGAACTGACTGGCTGAAAACTCTGCATCAAGACTTTTGTCTCTATCTGGTTCAGACCCAGTGTGTCCACAGGTCCAGATCTAGACTCTTAATCAGTGTTCAACTAGTGCAGCACAGAACTCTGCAATGATCGTCCAGAACTCCACAGTAAGCCTTTTGGCCTGTGTTCGTAACCAGTGTCAAGAACTCCACAGCCAGGCTTTTAGCCCAGATTCACCTCGTTCCTCGTTGTGCACATATCTTCGCCTCCTGGATCCAACTGGCTTAAAAGTCTGTGCCAAGGATTCTGCTCCTCTGTAATGACCCTCTTAGCCTTGATCTCAGAGTCTTTAGGCTGCACTCAGAGTGTCCAGAACTTCACAGCTGGACTTTCATCATTTTTGTCTTAGGTTCCATCTGGTCTGGATGCAGATCCTGTCCTGGTGCTGTAAACAGTATATACTGTACTTTATTTGTAAGGAATCTTATGCAACTGATGCAAAAAGGTTCAGAATTCACCTAGAAAGGTTCAACAAGTCCAGATGCACCTTCACTCCTTGTTTTTCTACATCTTATTGCTCTGTTCTTCTGCAGCATTGGGCCATTCTCCAAAGTAAAGTTGCAAAACTTCACCAGCTGCACTTGGCCAGTAGCCACTGTTAAATCCCCAACCTCACCACAGCCACACAAAGATTAATTAAACAGGAGGTTTGAGAGATTGTTGTGACTGTCGTTAATTGCGTTAATTGTAAATGCAGCCAGTCGGGGTTGAAGATGCCGTGAAAGACTTTATGGTTCCACAGATGTGTCGATGTAAACAGCGTTGGTGCCAAATGACAACCACACCTCATTCGGTGCTGTCGTAGAGCTGTGAGGAGCTTCATCCAAACACAAAGTGAAAATCAGATTCAGTCCCTCAGCTGAAGAGGAATGAATATTTATCAGTGAGGGTCAGATGGAGGGAGGTGAGGAAGAGGAGGATGATCAAAGGCCCAGATCTGCTTTGTTCTAAGAGACAGAGAAAAGAAACTGAAGATGGAGAGAAAGTAAACGTGTGGCTTGTTCTTCTTCTCTTGTTTTAATTCAGTGCGTCACTGCATAATTAGTTTGGAGTTGTATTTGTGACGTTATTTTAAGCATGTCAGCAAAAGTGAAGTCGTTTCTAGAGAAAAGTAGTCGAGTCTCCTGCTCAGCTGTGTCACTGTGACGTAGTTTCACCAGCACTGTTTGTTTCTTCCTGAAGGATCTTAGCAATACGACACCGGCAGGTACTGCTACACTACTAGTCTACCTTTAATAAAACTCCTGGACCAATGAGAACACAGAAACACAGCCCTAATATTCCACCTTTAACATAAACAGTGAGGCGCAAACATCAATCCATTTTCTTACCTTGTCCTCTTAAAGTTGCTTGTCATAACATGCATGTGTTTGACCAGTGGGAGGAGTCCAGGTAAACTGGGTACGTACAGAAAGTGAATGCACCACGAGAATATAATAATTCAGCCATTTGTCTCAGCTTTGACTGAACCTTAGTAAGAAACCTACCTACATCTGTTTTCTCACTCATCATCATTCTTACTGATCAGACTTTTTCTTTTTTCCGCGGATCGGCCACCTCAGCACTCTGTCATCTCAGCTCAGCTCAGCTCTGCATCGTTTTCCATTTTTTCGCTTCCCCCCTCTGCAGTTTACAGACCCCACCCATGATGCATGTGTGTAACCTTGGCAACAGCACAGCCATAAAATCCGCTCGCAGCTTCCCCGGCACAAGTGTCCGACCTACTGGAGGCGTTTTCATGTTTTAATGAGGCTGAGGCGGGAGGAGAGATGACAGAGCCGCTAATGAAGACAAGTGAGGATAAGTGTTATAAAAATTACAGAAATCGTCATTTTTAATTATTACAGAAGTAGTAACAGCTCCTGAGGATTAGTCCTTTATACAGAGTCTGCCACCATGGAGCTAAAAGTCTCTATTGTGTAAAATTAATTATATTTTCTATTTGTCAGGAGGTTTGAACAAACTGCAGCAGCAATAAATGAAGGGATTGATGACAACGGTAAACTTTCTGACCCACTTCAAACATTAACAGCCAGCTGGATAAAGGGTGAAATCATTTCAAAGCAGGAGAACAGAAATCAAATGTAAACTGTCGTGTTTAATGAAAGAGCTGCTCAGCAGGAGCTCGTCTGAGAGGAAGAAACTCAAAGAGCTGAAAACTGATTTTACTGCAGAGTGGAGGTCCATACTTTGATCACAATGCTTAATAATTAAACAGAAACCTCCAAAGGAAAAATCCCATATAGTGGTTTTTACCTCACAATCATCTCATCGTCAGTTTTTTCCAGTGTTGCTGGACGTTAAGTTAGAAGAGTCAACACTTCAGTCTGCCATCATTTTAAAAACGATGCCCACGTGTGTGACTAATCCACTTCATCACGCAGCAGACATGGAATACATTTACATGCAAATGAAGAAAATGTGCAAACTTTATACGTTGCTGAGAGAATTTTTATATTTGTTGTTTGGAGTTTATCTACAATAATCTGTGTTCACATTTTCCACATTGTGACTTTACAGAAGTTTGAGTTAGTGTCCACTGTTTGTCCACTAGAGGCAGCGTCGCAGTTAGTAAACCAGAGTTTACTAAAGACCTAAATCATCTTCTTGTTTTGCTTCTTTCTCTTCTTCTTCTACTCCTTCTCCATGTTCACTTTCTCCTCCTCTTGTGTCCTCTCTTCATCCTCCTCTTATTTCTTATTAATCCCCTTCCTGTGCTTCTCCTCCTTCATTTTCTTCTAGTTACTATCGTGTCTCCTTCTTCTGTGTTCACTTTCTCCTCATTCTCCTCCTTCTAGTCCCTTCTTTCTCTCTTCATCCTCCTTATTCCTCTCATCCACCCTCTACTTTTAGTCATGGTTCTGTTCCTCCTTCCTGTGTTTTACGTTTCTCCACCTCCTCGTCTTCCTCCTTCTCCTCGTCTTCCTCCCAGGTCACGTTTTTATGACACATCACCATTATCGTTTTCTTTCCTGCAGAGATAACAAATAGAAACAAAGAAATCTGCAGTGTAGTACTAGTGCAGTTCGAGTGTGAGTCAAAAGTCAATAAACACTGTACTTGGAGGTTTGTCCAGTTCTCTATAAAGTAGGAGTTGCAGCTCCAAAATGGGTCCATTTGCCCAGATGAGAAAATGATCACTGCAGTGGTAAAACAGCAGCTTTTGGACTTTACAGCCCCGTTTTTTCACATTTCAACATTTGTGTTGAAAGTCGGAGGTGATGTAACAACCCGACGCGTCTCGTCACACGACTACAACCTCATCTGGCCGCCTTTTGTTGTCCATAAATTGCTGTGGCCTCCAGTGCGGCTACAGCTCTGCCTCAGGGAGTTGAACCAGCTCCTGTTGAGCCAGGCAACAGCAGCCGAACAGTCTGCCAGCTCCCACAGGGTGGACGGTTTGAATCCCTGCCCAGTCACATACTCAGTGCTGCCAGAGAGAAAGTGGGAGAAGTTAGTATGCATGTCTGGACACATACTTCTGCTTCACTACGTCTGCAGGGTTTATGAGCCGTGGACTGTGTGTGTTCACACAGGTAAAGGCAGATTTTTGATTTATAGCAAGAGACTAACAAAAATGTATTTAGTAATTAAAGAGGTGTAAAAGTGACTAAATGAGCCAGTGGGAATAAACAGATTCAGCAGTAAGAGACGGAGAATGGATTAATTCAACAACCAGTGACAAACAGAAAAAACGAATGTGATGTGTGAAAAATACACTGACGTTACTGATGTTTCCACAACTGCAGGGAGTTTTAGATTTGTAGATTTGAGTCCACTGTGCATCATCAACGTAGCACCATACAGGCTGGAACTAAAGAACTGTAAGAACTGTAGAACTCTAAAGAATCTGTTTCTTACTGGATTCACACTAAAACTGAGACGTGAGTGGTGAAGTGACATTGTGTTCAAGCCACGAGTCTGACCTTCGTTCCACGTCTCTGTCATCAGAACAACACAAGTCTTTGTGTCTGTCAGTAGAACAAACGGACAGCGGTCGGACAGTCTGTCTTCTCCAAGCAGAATTTTCCTGGATGAGCATAGTTATCATGTCAGCTCAGCAGAAACAAATCAGAGATGGGATGGAGAGATGGCGAGTTCACAGTGACACAGGGATTTATTATTCACATGAAGTGGAAATGAAGAATTTCCCTTCATAACAAATAATATAAATATTACGCTTGGATTAATTTATCAGAGTTATTAAATTTAATGATGGTGTGTCTGATCAAAACCCAGCAACACAACATCTTTTATGTTGAGTACATCCAGACAATGTCATTTCCACTGACGGTGTCTACTGTCACTAACATTATGTAGAATCTGGCAATAAGACAAACATCCTTCTTTCTCCAAGGCTCTGAAGTCAGAAATGGGAATGGCAGGCTTTTCATTTTGGCTCATTAAAACACAACATGCCACTTACGTTGACACGAGTCATCAATTTATGTGACAACTAAATAAAATTCCAGCAGCATGACAACACAGTTGTTACTGTTGGAGTAAACTGCTCAGCATGACCTCTGCGTTTGTATCTGTGTATCTGCATCTTTTAACTTTTTATTAAGATCAGCATTATGATTATTTTATTTATGACCTGATGCTTTTTGCAGCTTTCATTTAACATAATCAGAATCGCTTCGTGTTGCTTGTGCTGCTGAGTTGTTGTAATAATGTTTTTGTTTCCTGTTGCTCTGAATGGGTTTATTTTCTTGCTGTTGCTGTGTTTATTTCATCTTCCTGTGTTTTGACTGTAAATTTGAGCCATCATCTTATTGGCTTCAGAACATATCACCTGGACTGGACTTGACACAGGAAGTTATACAGAAATACTTAATACTGAACTTATCCAACTTATGACTGGCACCACATGGCTGCTGCCAGCCTTAATGCAGTTTGTTTGCAATGATAGTTGCACAGGTAGATACAGACAGTTCAACTTTCTTCAGCCTTTTCTCTTATTTATGTCCTGCTGCTTCAACAAATTTACAACCTATCCTCAATAAGTAGCGACAGCACAGCATCTCCACCCCCCGCCACACTCGTGCTCCTCTTTGAAGTGGGTTTTCTCACCATTGTTGATCTCTATTCCAGACCAGCCACACACATAGACTAGTGTTATTGTTGGTCTTTATTATATCAGGACAAACCTAAGGTGTATATATAAACTTGAGTTGCTTGCAATGCAGGACAAAATGATCCATGGTGCACACACACACACACACACACACTGCCTCACTTGCACTGGACTGTAGATTGGATCAGTTTAAGGATAGTTTACTGCAGGAACACTGAACACTGCCAGATATGTACAGAAACACCTGCTCTCTCACACACTGTCCTGATGTATGAGAAGTGCAGCGTGTGCCTTTTCTGTAGACAGAGGCTTTAATGAGGGTTTAAACTGAATGTAGTAGCTAACTTTTTTATATCAGCCATTCACGCTGCAGCTGAAGGTTTAAAGGGAACATTCACACTCAGTAACAAAGCTGGCAAGGAAACAGATTTATTCTCAATCCATTTTCATTCAAACTGTGTTGCCAGGAAACAGCCTGGTCCAAATGTGCTTCACTATCAGCAAAGTTCAGTTTAGAGTCGAGTTTTTTTATATACTTCACCTCTATTAAACTCCACCGCTGGTTTGCTCTGACGTAGCTCTGAGGCATCCTGAGAAAAGAGCGACCCTCGGATTAGGCCGTGGCGTGCCCTAAAAACAAGTTCCAAACCAACTCTTTAACACCATTTTCCTGTTGCCTTCCAGCGTCGCTGAAGAACAAGGCTTATATCAGTATGTTGGCATCACGAGGCAGAAGTCCGACCTTCAGCAGATAAAGTTGGATTTACTTCAAGTTTCTGTTTATCTGTGACATTGACATTTGAAGTTCAGCCGTACTAGTAGCAGTGTTGGTCCAGACTGAAATCTGAAAGTCTGACGTCTATAATAAATATCAGATAGATTGCAATGCAATTTAAAACATGCATGATCCCCAGAGGGTGAATATTGTATGTATGATGGCAGCTTCTGGCACCAACTAAACACCACACCCACCCTTTTGTGCCTGGCTCGGTATTATAGCCATTAATAGTAGTTTGATTTACTAAACATTTTGATTAGGGTTAAAGTAAGATTGGGTAAATGTAAATAAACCGGCTGTGTTTAATGTTGTCTTTATTAAACTGTATGTTTTGCTGAGCAGCAACAACAGCGCCCTCTGCTGCCACAAGTGTTCATCACAGGACATTGACGCATTAAAGTTTGTTGAGTCCGAGCAGCGAACCCCAAGAACAACAAACACAAAATACCATCACTAAACAAATACCTTCTCTCTGTCTGTCTCGCAGTGGTTTGGTGATCTGGTGACTCCGGTGTGGTGGGAGGACGTCTGGCTAAAGGAAGGCTTCGCTCATTTCTTTGAGTATGTCGGCACTGACTTCCTCTTCCCAAAGTGGAACATGGTGAGTGAGAAACTATCGTGGAGCTTTAATCAAACTTGGTTTACTTTGTTTGTTGCTCTCTGTTCAGAGGTAGGGAACATGTGGACAGTGTTTAAAGGACAGTAATTCCCAGTAGAAACTGTTGACAGCGAGGTCTGAGGACTGTCCAGAGAACTGGGGCAGTTTTTGTAGAACACAAACAAAACACCAGTCAGCTCACTGTGAGGGAAATAAAACAATCTGCATTGTTACCGGGAAATAAAAAATTCTGTATTATTCTTCTAAAACCACCAATAAACTGTATTTGTACAGACAAGTGGGAAAACCAGGCGAACGTGGCCTTAGTCAACGGGAGCGTCCTTTGTTTGAACGTCAAAAAGCGTGAAACAAACCAGCTTCACTGTTTATATATAATCCACACACTGACTCATACAATATTCAACTCCACTGAGCATTTTACATAGAAATATCCCTTATTATACTTAATATTTATCTTCTATACTGTTGTTGAAAAGAGCACCCACTGTTTCATTGTACTCCTTATGTGCAATGACAATAAAGTTGATTCTGTTCTAAGACTCTATTGTCACCAAGCTCACTACGGGATTATTGTTTACTTCTAAAAATGACAAAATGTTTTCTTGACAGCAACAAAATGAAGTTTTACAGTGGAGAAAAATGCTTCCAGAAGCAGCAGCAAGTTTTTCCTCTAACTAAATGTGAAGTTTAGAAACAAATATGTGTTTTCTACCAACCTACCTCGTTTGTCTCTATTGTATAAAACTTTACATAACACACAGTACATTTGGATGTACAGTGTGTTTATAAGAAGACAGTTAAAACTGGCTGTCGAGGAGGAGGACGTTCTGACCTGTGAGGACTCCTCCTGAACTCTTCCACCTTCTTCCACTCGTACAGATCAATATCTGATTCCTCTCTTTCTAAAACTGTGTTGCTGCAGCTCAGCACATAAAAAAAACAGTTTTATTATTTTATTCTCTACTCAAACACAATAAAATTAGAAAGAATTGTTCCACACATTAGCTCCAAAGTCCTGAACCTCCCACTCCTCCCACAGAAAGTCAGTGAAATGCTGCAGAAGTTGAAATTACAGCACAAACACACGCTTCTGCCAAATTATGAAGTAAATTACTTCCACTATAGAACGTGTTTCACCAAAACACCTTATCTTTTGCACTCACACAGTCTCTTTCTGAGAGACATGGCATTTTTAAATCCTTGTTACTGTGGTTCTGCACGACTGGACGCTTTAATAGAAACAAAGTGTTTCTCCAATAACAAGCACAACGATGATAAAGTGGTCTGTTCCCGATAAAGCACTTTATTTATAATACAGGTTTTTATTTAAAAAGCTGTTTCCATCAGCATCGAGTCACATCGCTGCAGGGGGGAGAGGAAAACGCAGCAGAGAAAATGAAACGAGTACAAATATGCAGAGGAAGGAAATGAGAGGGACACTGTTCCTATAATCACTTAGCCAATCAGGTCGTATTATATTATTCTTAAACTGAACCGAAGTGGCATTTAAAACAAGTTCACGGCTAATGTGATGGAGCCATGTTGATGAAGTCAGGACAAAAGAGATGGATGCAACGTTTACAGCCACTCAGGCAAATCCAAATGAATGAAATCACATGCATCGTATCGTGTATCTGTTGCATTGGAAACCAGCTAAATCCTCTTAATACTCCGAGAAAACAGCTTCAGCTGTTGATCTAAACTACAGTCCAGTGTCACCCTTTAAGATTTGAACCGGCCACTCTGTAGATGTGCAGCACACAACATTTAGAAAAAGCACTTGCTATGAACAGAAAGCATTCTGTTGAAAGATGGAGGATGGAGGGGGCGAACAGGAGGAGAGGAGGAGTGATGTGGTGGAAGTGGAGGAGGACGGAGGGCGGAGATGAGCTGATGTTTAAAAGTTCAGCAGCTGCTCATGAACACGGCCCTGTCGCTCCCTCTGCCTTTACACTGACTGTTGGCCTATTAGCCGCTCCTCCACATGTGGGTCCATCTGGTCCATATGGTTCTCATGAACCAGATGGACCCCCACCCTCTCTCTCTGCAGGTGATTTAAAGTCTCTGTTAATTAGAGCCGATGTCTCATTTAGTCTGATTTTGTTTTTGTTTGTTTGTTTCTCATGAAATAATATTGGTTTCGTCCAAATGTGTCATTTAACTAATTAGCTAATTGTTTAATTTGTGGCGAACTCCCTCGATTCTGTGTGTGTTTCTAGTCATTAATGTGAAAGCAGTAGTCTGTGTTTACCCATGAGTTAGCCCGATCCTTTGAGCAGTAAACAACAAAATCATTCAGGAATTAGTCAGATTCACTACTCTTCTGCCTTCAGGGATTTATTTCATCTGACACATAGCCAGGTTTATTTCTGCTTGCTTACATCAGATATTAGACAGGTACAATAAAACAACATAAACCTAAATCTGAAACCCAGAAATAATATTTTAATAATCACAAACCAAGAAATAGTCTCATCCAACAAACGCTATATAATCAGGCTGTTTCTGTTCTAATTAAAACATTATATCTCACTGAATTTTTGTTTGACTAGGTGTAAGTTCATTAAAAGCAAAAACTACTCAATAAAAAACTAATCCATCCATTACACAGACCCACATTGGGCCAGGAATTAGCCAGATCCCAGCAGATACTGTTAATTTTAAAAAAGGTTCCTGTTCATTATCGTCTAAAACGTTAAAAGCCAACAATTTAATTGCTTAACAAGATGGAGGTTCATTAAAAACAAATCTCCATAGTAAACACTGTAATCCATGAATTAGACACAACCGCACTTCTCTGGGTTTAGCCTCATCCCTAGAGTTATTTAGACAGAGCTCGTTAAAGCGCAGCATGTTTGCAGATGTCTATTAAAAAGGAGAAACTGGGAGAGCAAATGAAGGAAGAGGTGGGGAAGAGAAAGGAAGACGGAACAGAACAGAAGAAGGAAACCAGTGAGGATAAAATGGGGATATTAGGGAAATGAAACGGGAAAGACTGAATACATTTAGAATTTACAATAATCAAAGATTAATCAGAGTATTTACACAACTAAACCTTAGTTTACTGAAGCAGCTGTTGAACTGCAGCAGAATGTGTTGACCAACGTCATCCAAACCTAATTAGTTAAGATGAATCTGAGCTTTAAATCAAACTGTAGAGAATAATAATTACACTGTAGGAACAATTAGTCACTACGATTACAGGATCACAT
The DNA here is from genome assembly GCF_900324465.2 of Anabas testudineus. Taxonomy (NCBI): domain Eukaryota; kingdom Metazoa; phylum Chordata; class Actinopteri; order Anabantiformes; family Anabantidae; genus Anabas; species Anabas testudineus. Next base: position 13,688,471 of record NC_046631.1, on the reverse strand, counting down.
TCACAAGAATGAGATTGATGAAGAGCATGGACTGGTTCTAGATCTAGATCCAGATTACCAGAGTGTTCAGAGTACTACTCGTACATGGTGAACACACTTTCCACCTCCTGTGTTTACTTCCCAACTTGGAGTAAACATCTGATTCCTTCTGGAGAAGATGTGGTTCTATGGTTAGAACCTGTTGGTTCAGGATTAGATTAGAGTTGCATGGAAGAGTTCATGTTATAAATTTGGTTTTAGGAGAAGCAGCGCTTTCTGACAGATGTCCTCCATGAGGTGATGCTGTTGGACGGACTAAGATCGTCCCACCCGATCTCCCAGGAGGTGGAACAAGCCACAGACATCAACCGAGTATTCGACTGGATCGCCTACAAAAAGGTGAGTTCATGTTCACATCAGTCTTTACTGGTGGTTACTCGTGTTTTTAAAATGCAGTGTTCAGTTATTTTAGCTTGTTACTAATAGAACTGGACGGTGGACTGAGTGTCAGTTGCTGAGTTGCATGATTTAATTTGTTGACCAACTTTTTTGTCTACTTGAAATCTCAGTGCAGATTTAATGAGCCCTAAGAGCCAGGACCCACCAAGCTAATGGTCTGAGTTGGTCTGTAGTTGAATGGATGTTAGGTAACTGTAGGTTTCTGTGGTGTTTACTAGTTGGACCCCTGACGGCGCTGTTCAGACGACTCAGTGTGCTATGAGTGCGAAACATAGGAGCCTCTTTTTATTTCTTACCTTAATCTCGTGAACATTCTAATAAGAGAATATTTTCACAACAAATGGCCACGTGGAACGAAGGAACTGAAACCATCTGTGGTGAGTGAGCGTGGTGTGAAATGCTAACAGATGCTTCTTTGTTTACATTTTGTATCTGCAGTCCTGAGGCTTCGTCTTCGTCCTTATTGAGTGATGAATACACATTACAGCCTTCTGCTGGTCTCAAGTTATTCCCTTTTAAGAAGGCACAGAACTCACGTGTTAGTTGGCAGTTGGCTTGAGTCTTTGCAGTGTTCACATGCCACCATGAAGGTTGCAATGTAGGGCAAGCCAACAGTCGCAGTGACCAGTGTCACTGGTGCTGGTTTGGTGTGTCACCTCCCTAACATACACATAACCTCAGGAATTATTTTCACCTGTTGTTCTCTTTTAAAGTGTATTTCTCTTTGGTGTCTGCAGGGGGCAGCACTCATTCGGATGCTGGCTAATGTGATGGGACAGCCGCTGTTCCAAAAAGGACTCAATGTAAGTTCAAACTGTTCTGCAGGTGTGTGTGGTTTTAATTTCAGCAGTTACAGCTGAGTTTGAACTTCAAAGTGATTTGTCACCAACACAATATGCAAGAACTCACACAGAAGCTGTGAGTGTGTCTGTGTGTTGTCATGTTTAGGCTACAGATAGGCTGCAAGTAATTCAACCACTCTTTCACAATTGGAGCTCCATGAATCCTCACATTATCGTCCTGGAATATGTCCGTGACATCAGGGAAGAAAAATCAACTTATGGAATAAATTCATTCAGTATATTCAGGTAGTCAGCTGACCTCATTCTTTGGACACATAACGTTACTGAACCTTGACCTGAGCAACTGCAGCAGCCCCAGATCATAGCACTGCCCCCACAGGCTTGTACAGTAGACACTAGACATGATGGGTGCATCACTTCACCTCCTCTCTTCTTACCCTGATGCTCCATCACTCTGGAACAGGGTCAATCTGGACTCATCAGACCTCATGACCTTCTTCCATTGGACAGTTCTTAACCAATTTTAGTAGTTTCATCAATCTCCTCAGATGTTTTCTTTGATTCATGTCAATAATTTGACTCTTCTGAAACAGATTAACATCTTCTCCACGGCCACAGGATGTGTCTTCAGACATGGTTGTTTATGAAATGAGAAGCTACTCACTGCATCAGTTAGGGTTCATCCATGCAGTAATTATCCAGTGGGAGGCTCTTACCTATTTTCTTAGTTAAATCCAGGTGGTGACTTTGTTTTTGGATGAGTAGTGTATGCCACTATTACAGTTGTGTGTAACTGACCTAAAAACGTTTTAGAGCTTACAGAGGTTCAATTTGTAATGCTAAAAAAAGGATTTCAGAAATACTGAACTCCTGAGTCTAAATACAGTACGTCATGTACTTACTGTATTTACTATTATCAGACACAGGTTTTCATAGATTTGACCACTTCACTGTTTATACAACATTAATGACTTATTCATTTATCTGTAGATGCCTGATAATTTGCACTGGTTAATGTTTATGTCTCTGACACATGAGAGCAGCAATAATAGAAAATAAACTTTGTCAGTTTTTTACATTTTCTAACATTTTTCACCCACAAAGCTGAAAGAAAACCAGTCGGTATAAATATGATGCCATATGATGCTGTTTGAAAGAAGGTTAAACATAGCTTCTGTTCTGAATACAGTCATGGAAATGTACATGAACACACACACACACACACACACACGCACACGCACACACACACACGCACACACACTGTCCTGATTTTCCCGCAGAAACTGTCAGTGACTTGGAACACACAGAGAACCAGATTCTATATAAAACACTGCTGATCCAGCAGCACAAAGTTGTATTCTGTGTGTGTGTGTGTTTTACAGGTCCAGATACACTGTGCTCAACACTACCTAATGCGAACATTAGTTTAATTTCTCAGCTGCATTAAAAACTCTTTTCTTCAGTAGTTATCTTCATATATTCCTTCATTCTGATTTCCTTTCTAAGCTCTGTATATTAAACCAAGATGTGACACATGAAGACACATCTCACTCTGGAAATTTGAGGTGAGAAAAGAGCCTCAATCCGAATAATGTAAACAGCCCAGCTGCATCAAACTGAGCTAAAACACACGTTGCTCTTTGAGAATGATTGAAAGTCATACGTTCTCTCTTCCCTTGTTTCCAGTCTTTCTGAGGATAGTCAGCTGTCAAAGGCAAAAATTAGAATATGGTAATGTTACAAAACATAACTAGAATTACTGCATTGCAGTTGTAGGCCTCCAGCCACCAGGGAGGTAGTTGACATGCATGGCTGTCCAGACGCTTATGCTGTGCGTTCATTCACACTTTATGCATCAAACAGATGTAATGAAATTTCCTCCAGGCGTTTCTAAGATATAGTGTTGACTAAAAGGGGGCATACTTTACATAAGGTCACAGTGACCTTGACTTTTGTCTACGAAAATATGAGAATGTCCCTCCAGGTGTTTTTGACGTACCACATTTTCAAGACTGGGATGCACATACAGCCTAGTCTCTGAGTTGATAAAGTTAAGTAGATGAAAACAATTAGTTTCAGCTGTAGCTGACTTGATTTAAACGTGATCTCTTGTTTCATCCAGCTGCTCCACTCTCCTACTTCTGTCTGCAGCCTTTTGTGCTGCACATACACTGTTGTAAAAATCAGAAAAAATCAGAGACACCTGTTGTGCTTCTATGTTGGAGTTCTCCAGCAGAAATCTACCAGTTTTACTTGGTGTTTAAACTTGTTTTGTTTGACTGCCAGCGTTGTAGTTTGTAGCACATTAGAACCCATTTCATCAACTTTTTTTTTCTATAGTTATTCTAAGAGTCTGTCCAGGTGGCAACAGAAGGCACAATAAAAAGTCACAGTGGCCTGTTGAGGATCCAGGATGTGCTTGCTGTGTTGAGATATATGATAGGAGATCAAGGATCACGTCATCCTCCTCTGAAGGAATCTGTCTTCATTAACTCCAGAAATCTTTCATCTTAAAGCTGCTGATAACTTATTTCTTTTAATGAATTTATTATCACTCCCATCCATCTTTTTCATAGAGGCTTCTTGTTATCGCTGCAAACAGTTTGGTTTGGGTGCATCATGCTGTTCAAACTTTAACATGTTGGAATCAGGATCCGTCTCTGTGTGGTGCTGTTCTTATCTGTGTTTACTTCAGCTTTAGTGAAGGTGACAGAGTCATAGTTATCAAAGCCACACACACAAACACACCCTGTGTTGTTATCATGTGTGTCATCTTGTTCCAATAAAGAGCTTCTTCTTGCCTTATCAACCTCCATACACACCATCACAAGTGACTGACTGTGAGAAATCCACACACACACACACCTGCCGAGGACAGAGGAATATCCTCTATCACTGAGAAGCAGATTACTGCTTATTCTCTCTAGGTGTTCTGTGTTATCTTGTTCTACTTTCCTGCCTTTTTCTTGTTTTATTATAACTGAAACATCCACAAACCTCCCTAAGCTTTTATAACCCCCAATCCTCTGCAGTGGGAATGAGTTTCTGCTAACGGCACTGGCAACAGATAAGGTTCAAACCAGACGCAACAGTTGCTGACAAATTGCGGGTTGGAAAACAAAGCCGCTGCGAGTCCCTCTTGAACTGGGAGGTCTCTCTCTGCGGGCTTTTCAGTTTTCGCCTTGTTCATTACTTTAAAAAATATAACCTGGAGTGGTGAAGTCACAGCAGAGATTGAGCTCAAACCCCATTAGACCCAACACAGGCACTAAACTCATTGTGGCTTGAATCCACAGTTTTAAACACCAGTGTAAACACCCACTGCTTTAAGATGCTTTAGAGTGCAAACTTCAAACATGCTGCAGCTTCCATCTAACCTCTCGAATAATAATAAATGACTTATGGAGTGTTGATGAGGTAGATGTCCTTCTGGCAGGTAGTCTTATCTCTGCAGAGGACTTCTGAAAGTCTGAACTGAACTGGTTTCAGACATCTACTGCAACCTTGAACTTATCCAGACATTTCCCAGCGGTCCTGTACAGTATGTGAGAGCCCAAATGTCAAGCGTTAGTTGGATCAGCTATTACACACATTTTACCTGCTCCCCTTGAACCCATGTGTGAATACTGCAGTGCATTTTCCAGGTAATGCGACGACTCCTATGTGCTCCTAACAAACCCTCATTTCTGCAGTGTACTTTTGGTATTACGTTCTGCTTCCTGCTCACTCTGAAGGTGCCACCCCAGCATTTCACCTGTGGCCAGTAGATAAGAAGACATCTTACATGGACAATCTCCTATTACTCCATTTGGCCGAACAGCCAAATCTAGAAGGAGTTCCTGGCTCGTCTGCTGTCTTTCACTAATATTGAGGCCACTGTGCTCCTGGGAGCTGTTAAAACTTTAGAAATGCTTTGATACCTTTGCCCTGATCTGTGTCTCACCACAAAATATTATTTCAGAGGCTACAGAGAGTTCCTTAGACTTTTATAGCTTGGTTTTAATCCTGACATGCAGTTTCAGTTGTGTGACCTTGTATACAGAGCCGTGTATCAAGTGTTAGACACAACTCGAGTAGATGTATGTTACTGAATATAAGAGAGATTTAAGTTGATCACATTTTAATGAATTGTTTTAAATGTGTTGTTTCTTATAATTGTGCACAGAACACAGTAATATTTGCAAATGTGAAGGTGTCTGGATACTTTCTGAAGCAACTGTATGTTTATCTGGGCAACCGATGTCCACTTAAGCATGATGATATTTAGTCTGAATCATTTCCCACATGTTGCTATTGTTTAGTGATTCAAACAGCTCTGGTGCTGAGCCCAATAACTCACTGGAAGGTAGATAAAATCAGTGACGGTGAATGTTTTTAGCTCCATTAAACTCAAACGTGTTGTTATGCTCTGAATGTTGAAACAGTAGTGGATACATGATGGTCGTTGGTGAACAAACCTGTTGTTGTTGTTGTTTTTCAGGATTATTTGCTGAGTCACATGTACAGCAACGCAGCCAGAGATGACCTGTGGAGCAAACTGTCTCAGGTAAGTCTCACCTGACTGTCTTTCTGGCAAAGTCGACAGGTGTTTAAACCAGCAGCTGTTCCACACTTGGCTCTTCAGGGACACAGCAGCGAGACTGACTGAAGCTGTTAATTGTTTAACGAAGCCGTTCTAATGAAGTCCAGAGAGACGCTCGTTAAAATCGAACGGATGACACAGACGGTGAAAGTATGGTTGCCATGGTAACCTGAGTGACAGGTGAAGGAGAGGCTTGTTTTCTTGTTTGTCCAGCACACGAGAAGCTTCTGGAAAATCATCAGTTGAGATTAATCTTCATTAGCTCTTCGATAGTCGTTACACTTTGCTGCTCTTTCATTAGCAGCCAGCCCACCACATTTTTAATTACCTCAAGTCAAGTTCTCTACTTTACTGACTTTGACCAAACACTGGACAAAATCTTACCAGGTTATTGATGAGTGTTTAGAGCGATAATGACCTCATTAATAATATGCATGATCACTGATTAATTAGTGTATATTAGTCATTGGTGATTATTTTCGTATGTTGTATTTTTGGTTCAGGCCATGCGCTCAGAAGGACGAGACATCGACATTGGAGAGATGATGGACAGGTGGACTCTACAAATGGGTTACCCTGTTGTCACCATCAGCAAGGATCAATCCGAGCAACTCCCTACACATTACATCACTGTCGCCCAGGAGCACTTCCTATACGGACAGGAAATCAGAAACAACAACAGGTGAGACTCCGTTTGGCTCTGGTGTCATGTGGGACACGAACCTACAGTAGATTGTGAAGCGCGTCGATAAAGCTGTCAGTTGAATTTGTGCCTGGTCGTCACGAGTTCAGTTCAGCTTTAATTAATGGTATTTATTAAGTAGAACAAACCAAACATTTGTTACTTCACATTTTCAATTCATCATCACTGTAAAGTGAATATTTGAATGCTGCAAATTTGTGTAGTTGTTGTTTAAAACAAATTTTAAATGAGTGAAATCATTTCTCATTATAACAATGTAATGATGCCATTTGGAGTATTTTAGGCAGATGGTGGCTTCGTGTCCTGTTTGTCTTGGCTCATCAGCTCTTTATGCTGTGATGTGTCCAAACTGAGTGAAAAGGGATTCGAGAGCTGAAGGAATCGAACAAACCAGAATTGATTGACGTGTTCTATCAATGGGATACGGTGAGCGTGTAGGCAGACAAACAGGAAGTTGATAGGTGGAGGGTTGTTTGCATTGTACAAAAACTAATTCCAAATATATTTTCATAGCTAATTCACCCGATTCAGATTTGCTAAACGTCAGCAGAACAGATTGACGATGATTGACTGATTATTGACCTCTTGGGGATGATTTTTAACCCCACTTCTCGTCCGAACTATTGTTCCGAACATCGCAGACTCTGAGGGACACCAGCTGGCGTTTAGACTCTTACCCTGTACCAACACAGTGGATCCTCCTGAAACACTGTTCACACCTTAGTAAGCACTAAGTTTGTCCTCTCGGTGATCACGCTGCATTTTCTACTGAAAAAGCACTTTTTCCGATTTTCTTCACTACCTTTACATCTTTTATATTTCATTTATATTTGATTAATATTATGTTTTATTCACATCCTTCACAACCTCTGGAGTTTATTCTGTTCGCTGTTTTATCGACCCACTTTCTCTTCCCATCAATACTTCATCAGCCCCTTTCCTCCTTTTTGTTTTACCTGTTGTTTGCTTCATTTCTTCTCAGCTCTTTTATTTCATTCTGTCACGTTTTTTGCACTGTAGCTGACATTCACGATCACTCTGCCCTCCTCGGTTTATCACCGAGAGTTTCTTTACTTTTATATTTTGTGTGACTTTCCTACTGTTCTTCTTTCCTTTCTTTCATCTCCAATCTTTTGTGTTTCACTTGAGCTCCTCTGCTCAGAGCCGCTTCCAAGGTCTTGTCAGCTGATGAACTCAAACTGTTTGTAGTAGGTGGAGTTGAACTATTTCTTTTGCTCTTGTTGATTCTCAGGAGGCTGCGTTCAGACACACTCTGTGGTCCCGGTGCATTCACCAAAACCTGTAGAAAGAAGCTGTTGTTGTGCTTTTAGCTGATATGTTGTCACGCCTGAACACAGCAGCAGAGGTGGATCAAATCAGAGTCTGACAGCGCTGTTTGATCTGTGGAGCTGCGTTCATAAGCACAAAATCCTGATTTAGATTAGGTGTTTTTTTGTTTTTTTTACATGCAGGGAAACGGATTTCTTCACTTGGGAGCTAATCAGCTGTGACAACCGTTATCAGTGAATATCACACCTATGCTATCCAGTGTGTCTAACACTTTTTAAATGACACTAATGTTCTGAATGGAGATGACTTTGTTTCCTCAAGAATAAACAGTTCGCTGTGTTAGTTAAAGATCTGTCTGACGGCTCTAATGGTGCTGATAATATTCTGTTCTCACTTGTGTTGTTGTTAATGGTTTTATATGAAGTCCCAGGTACAGGTCCCTCAGGAGTCACAAATATACAGTTCTACTTCCAGCTCCTGGAAATAGACTTTGATTTGTAAAATTTCTGGAGTTCCCCTTTTATTTTAAAGCTGGTCCTAAAGTTCAAAAACAGACAAAATGTTTGCATTTCACAGGAACTCCGAGCTTTGATTTTTCGCCCTCTACTCCTTCACTACTCTTAATGGAAATAGATACAGCACAGCGTTGTGGTTCGGTTCTCACAGGTACAAAACTATTTGCTCAAAACCCAACAGCAAAACGTCAGATAATATGCCAATAGTCTCTGACACAGTGTGAGCGAGTTGTTATTCCCCTTTACTGAATGAATACATAGAAGAAACTGTATTCTCCATTGTTTTAATTCTCTGAACCACATGTAACGAGACATAACTGAAGAATGACGCATGGAAACAAATCAGCGCTGTTGTTGATGACAGATATGTCACAAAGAAGGACCAGCTGAAGCCGAGTGTGTAGCTTTAATGCTCAATACAACATACTACTACTGTCACTATACACTGTCATGACGTGTTACTCAACCATCTTGTGACGTCGTCTCTCTCTGCTGCAAAATAGATCCTGATCTCAGCGGCACGTCCTAAACACAAGGAGCACAACCAGTGAACTGTAAAAGTCTGAGCAGCAGTCGTCTCTCTTAAAGAGAATTTGGTTTGCATTTTAAACTTAAAGCGTTAAGGTGACATTTTAGAAATCAGTTTATTCTTATCAAACACTTTCTGCTCCTCTGTTCTCCCTGTTCTCTGGCTGTTTGAAGGAGACGTTTCAAATTTGTCTTTTATTTTCCACCATCAAACAGCTGACACAGCAAGGGAAAGAAACGCTTTTAAAAAATCTGAATTGGCAGAACGAGAGACAAGGAGAAACCAGAGGACAGCAAGAGCTAACAGTAAAGTCAAGCTAATGATACTGAAAATAAATCAAACAGGACTTTAGACTGTATTTAAACACATCACTGCTCGTCTTTGTAATTGGAGAATAAAGAAAACCCTGACAGGTAAACAGACACCGCCGTGTGTTTGATTTAATGAGCTTTTATGCTAAACAGGACCGTGATGGATTATTTTAGTCCAAAGAGGCCCAGTGATAACCCAGGTTATTTATGATTTTAACTTTCTAAAGACAATTTCTTCAGAAAGTGCTGTTTTCTTATTTTCTATTTGACTAAAGTAATTAAATATATAAGCAGATAAATCACAGAAAAATCAGCTTCAGAACTTGCCTAAGAATTTTGCTGTTTTTAAGGTTTCTTCAATGTCTAAATAATTCAGTGGCAATTGTCTGCACATCCATGGGTTCACTGCAAACAGCAACTGCTAATAGTGAATTCAGCATGTGTACTTTTAATCAGGACAGTTCCCAGAATGTAAATATTAGCTGAAATACAAAGAGCTCAAAAGACGACCACTGTACCACTACCTTCCTGTAGTTAGGTCTTTTACCGTGTCATGATCTTTTAGAATATGACCACATATTGGTTTTGCACGTAGACTGAGGAGCAGCCTTGTATACGAGCAACAAACAGGATCTAAATGATGGGACTAGTAAGCTCAGTAGATTAATGCAGCTGTAATTATTACAGAGGGAGCGTGAAAATTAATGCACCCTGGATGGGATTTAAATCATTGACCAGGACAGGTAATGTTAAAATCATCCCACCTCCTCCACTCTGGATAAATGAATTCAAATGGAGCTTAAGACGTGCAGCAGGTGTGACTGCTGCTTATATCATATCTGTTGTGTAGGGTCATCACCAGGCTGATATCATGGATTCTGATCCTGGTGTTAGAGGTGATCACAGGTGTGATTCTGAAGGTTAACTTGAGATTTTATCTGGATTTGAGAGTCTTGATATAACAAGTGTAAATGAGGTTAAAGTGTTCTTTAATGGATGAAGAGGAGGTGCAGACAGAGAGGTGAAGGGCTGTCTGAAGAGTTTTTAAAGTTTGTTCTTTTTGAATGTATCAGCACAGTCACGCTGCCTGAGTGTGTGTGTGTGTGTGTGTGTGTGTGTGTGTGTGTGTGTGTGTGTAACCACTCCTGTCAGTCACGTTAATATAAATATCAGATCAAATATTTGGTTGCTAGGCAGCTGTATTGATCCGCTGTTGCCGGCAGCGACAGATGGCTGTTGGGGGATTGGTAAATGGGTCTCTCTGTGGCTGATTGTGTTGCAGTGACCCCTACTCTACACAAACACATACACACACACACACACACACTCATTCTTCTTAGATGATTGAATTTATTGTAGTGTGTAAAGCTGGTCGTGTGCCGTCTGTAATTAGAAAACACTTTAATTAAAATATGAATCAATTTGACCAAAATGAGTCCAATTAAAAGCTGAGTCTCTGAGGTTTTTTAATATTGGAATTAAAGAGAAGTCTCACTTTAAAGCCTCTTAAATTAATTAGTGTCATTAGTTAATCGCCTACAGCTGATTGAAAGGGGCTGATGCATTGATGGGGACTGTGTGTGTTTACAGTGTCTGTTGGTCACTGACAAAAAGTATTAGACAACCAATGGTTTCTAAAGAGCCGTTAGTCTAATAGCTAATGATTTTACTTACAATCCAAGACGTGGATCACATGTTGCAGCTGCACTGAGAGTTTAAATGGGGCTTCTGCTAAAATTCAGCTGGTGTCCATATTGAAACGTATCTTAGTGAGATGTTGAACGGGGTTTACAGAGGTTCTGGGTTCACTTCAGTTCCTTTCTTCCACACCCTACAACCGTGCACAGTTCAGACCTTTCTACATTTCTAACATGTTTAACGTGTTTAGGATCCAATGATTTCGATTTTGGTGCTTGGATTTGGCAGCTATCAGGACACAGTTGCCGATTATTTCATTTTTTTTTTGTGTTCTTACAGCTCCAGTTGCTGCTAAGTTTGTTTGTAGTGTTGTTTTTTAATGGGTAGATGTTTTTTTATTTATTTGTATTCTGCAGAACTAATTTTCTCTCACATCATTTTGTCTATCTTGCTGCTCCATTCACTTCTAAATGTCAGCCTCTCAAGAACTAAGACAAACAGCCTTGTTTGAGCTCAGCGGTGATGGCATTTTGAGATAACTGAATTGGTTTTTAAAATGCTTATGGGTCTGATTGGTTGGGTACTTCACTCATGCAGCAAAGGACAATTTATTTATTTTAATGATGTAAAAATGTAAAAAACTAAACACACATGGTTTGGAGAGGACAGCACATTTAACCTCTCTCACTCTTTACAGAAGACAATAACCCTGAGCCTCTTCCACTTGACTGATGTTCTCTGACTGCTGCAGCTATTACACTCTCACTTTCTGTCTCTCCCTCTGTCGCTCGCTTCATTTCCAGCTGACTGATGCTGAATGATCATCGCTGACCATCGCTCTCTCTCCCTAATGTCTGTCTATCTGATAACTGAGGCAATAAAACCCAATCCAATTCCACTGACCATTACTGATATCACTCTCTCTCTCTCTCTCTCTCTCTCTGTAGTTTACAGTGGCAGGTTCCATTGACAGTCGCTGTGGGAAATGCATCTACTGTTTGTTCAGAGAGCCTCATCTGGATTAACAACAAGACAGGTATGGTGCTGCTGGTACTGCTTCAAGTAGTGAAAGTAGAAAATCCTGCTGTGTGCTCTATCGTTCAGTGAACATCTCTAAGTGTATTTTTCTCATAAGGAATTAATGATCTCGTTGCCTTTAGAAAACAAGCAGCTATCCTGGGTTATTTTAAACTATTATGCGATCACAAATAAATGATCTCGTTATCTCTGTGTGACTCATAGTTAATGGAAAAATTGGACCTCACAGGTATATTTCTTTGAGGGAAGTGCACAGAGCATTTTTTTATGCTCAGAGGTCGGTCAGCACTAGAAATAAACCTCATTTTGATAACACAGAAGAATGTTTGTTCTGTTACTGTGTTCAAATAACATAATCCTGTTCTCATTGTTTCTAGTATTTAGTGGGTAGAGATCATATTGCATTAGTTTTATTCCTCTAATTTTAGAAAATAAAACAAATTGTGCTTTAGTTTTTCTAGAACTAGGTTCATTCTTGGCAAATTCTGACTCTGATTTTGGAAAATAAAGCTTGTTGTGCTTTACATTTTGAAGAATAAGGCCAGTTCTTTCTGTTATAATTAATTCATGCTCTGTTTTTAGGGGGGGCAACACTTGTTTTTAATAAAGTTAATGCTGGTTCTGTTTTTGGATAAGACATTTGGGTCTTGGTGTGTTTTTGGAGAATAGAGTTCATATTGCTTCTATTTTTGGAGAATGAAAATGACTTTTCAGAGATGGAGAGATAGGTTCAGAGAGCACAGGTTCTTATCTTGGAAAATAAAAAAGCTTTTCTGCTTGTATTTGTTAATATTTGATAGCAACATAACCTCATATCTAGAATATGGGTTCTGGTACAACTTCACCTACTTACAGGAGAGGCAGTATTGAAGTTCAAGACTGTTTAATTTCAACTAGAGGGAAGGAAGTTGAGGAAGTGGGCCAGACTGGGTCAGCAACTGTATTCTTTGTCTTCCTCACCTGGCTGCTATTCAAAGCCTGAAACGTCCTGCAAGACACAATATCACAACAACTAGAGCAACAACTATGTATAAACTACAGTGTGTATATAGTTGTTGTTATAGTTGGGACTAGTTGAGTTGTTGCCTTCTCTCTTTCTTTACATATGGTAGATTCCTTTCATCCTTACTTGTATGAATGCAGAGTAGATCATATGAACACCAAGTAGCGTGATAACCTTCATAAATAAGCCCAAAGTTTAGGGATAAGGACTAGATCGCGTGTTCATTTGCCTTTTTAGTCTCATATTGTTAAGGCCCAGTTTGATATGCTGTGTTTGAGACAAACCTGAGTTACTCAGTAAGGTTCGATGAACAGTTGGATCCAAATACACAACTCAAGTCAGGATGTTAAAATGGCTGAAACTTTACTTTACAGTAGGGATTCAGGAGCCGTCAAATCCTGAGTGGCACAAAGCTGGAATAGTATTTTATGGTGTTTTGTACACATATAAAATAAACTGTGGAGGAGAGTGGTCAGAGGCGAGTAGGAGTAGGTGGACAGGCAAAAGTCAGGTGATGGGAAAGTGAGGTAACTGAAGGACATGTGGGAGTGGCTGAGTGTGAAATGACAGAGGAGTTGGAATATAGGGCAGAAACAGTCAGGCATAAATATTTAAATGAGCACGATAATGATGTACCCAGTTGAAATTCTGACTTGGCTGCTGACATTAACAGCATTTCCACATTGTTATTATGGTAATTTATGACATGAATGACACTTAATCGGTGCTAATCCTGCATTCTACTGTATGAAGTCATCAGAACATTTTAACAATCTGACATTAATGTCGACCTTATATCAGACTGGATTTCTTTACATACACTCACTAAATAACCCACATGTTTCCACTTAGGACTGGTCCCTCAAAACCTGTTTGTTTGATCCCCACTTTTAAAAGATGAGAAAGCACATTAGGAAAATTACACAGGTTCCTGCAACCTTTCCAATACTGCCTGGAAACCAACAGGACAGCGTGGTGTCGTCTGCATATGAGATGTCCTTCATTGGATGTCTTGGTTTTTCATCACTTTGGTTGAACCAGTTCTGCTCACAGGAAGTTGTCCTCACATTAACGGATGGTCTCACTTTTCTGTTTTGTCTCAGAGACCCACAGGATTGGTCAGATGCACGAAAACACCTGGTTGTTAGGAAACATCAACCAGACAGGCTACTTCCGTGTGAACTATGACCTCCAGAACTGGAAACTGCTCATTCAGCAGCTCCACAACAACCCTCAGGTAAAAGGGTTCACCAGTCTGTTGTCTCCTTTTCTGTTCAGGACTTTTTCATTTTCATTTTTCACTTATTCTCCAACTGTCGCTCTCTTTTAGATCATCTCCGTCGGGAACAGGGCGGGACTTATTGACGATGCCTTTAACCTGGCCAGGTGAGGTTCTCTTGACTAGTGGCAGTTGGGTCCTCAAGCACACACCTGAGTTTAATGGTTAGCTAATGCTTATAAGACAGTTGCTAGAGTTTTGCCAGAAGCGGATTCCTCCACTCTCCACAAACACACTTAGGGATTACCAAGTGTGTTACCTTGCAGTAGAAAGTTTTCATGAGTCCTCCTCATTTCTGTGTGATGTTTGCGTGCTCTCCTTTAACATGCACTACCTGCAGCTTTCCATTCAATTTCTGCTGTGGATTCTGGACCTTCGGGTTTCAACCAGTATTTTGTTGGGAGGAAAAAAGGACGTTTCTACGGGGGTTAAAAGCAACTTTTATACTTTTTAATTCAGTGTCAACTGTTAAAATAAAAGGTTATTTACATCATTACTTCTCATGCATACAGTCACTAATAGGGGGACTTTTCTCATCCATTATCCACCTAACTGCCAGATTTTTACACCTCCTACTTAATTAGTCAGTGACGTGTTAAAAAAGTTTAGTTCTTAGTTTAGTTTTTGAGTAGACCAGTTCCTGGTACGATTTTCGTACCAGGAACTCGTACGAGTTTCACTCCTTTCACTCCTTCAGTTCTTATAAACTAATTAAGTTTTTAAAAAACTCCCTTTTTCCCTTTTCTCACTGATCTCAAAGTCTACGTGGAATTACCCTGTTAATGGCGAACGGCCATTTTAAAGTCACACATGACTCTGTGAGTTGATTGTCCATGCTTCTGTATTTACAATAAACCACCTGTATTAAAAATATTAAATTCAAAAACAACCAGCACCAGACGGAAGCTCTGATGAATGAGGGAGAGATAGAGGTAGAGGAGTGAGTCTTAGCGATGCTTTAGCCTGAAGCTTTTTGAGCACTGTAACCAAAATCTGCTGTGACACCGACCCTATAACTCAATCTACCCCCTTCCGTTCTCTTTCTGTATCTCTCACTCTCTCAGCCATCTGTCCTCTGTCATGTTGAATGAGCAACAGCTAGAGATAACACTGCTGTCATCTTCTGTTCGAGGGTGTGTGCATGTGTTGATGAGTTAGGAGCTCAGCAGGAGGTTTCCATCTGTAGAGAAAAAGAGAGAGAACTACAGATCTATTAATATTCGCACTGACAGCAAAACATGCTTCTTACTTTAGCCGGCATCTGTCACTATAGCAACAGATGCACCTACCGGCAGCGGTCCAAGCAGGGACATGTCACAAACTGGTGCATAATCCATGCACAAGGCAAACTCCATCATGGTGGCAGGAACAGAGACTTTTTTTGGTGCTTTGAGTCACACACAGCCGTGAACTGTCCTGGATGAGCCCAGGCTTTGTCAGATTGACCACAGGAACACCCAATTAAATACATGATGTTTTCATTTTTTTTAAATGGCTATGAATGTGAACTTTTTATTGTAGCCATGTCACTACTTTACTAACATCTGGAATATCCGTGTTGACCTTTGACAGCATCTTTAGTAAATTCAGAGCTTTGTTGGTGTTTAGCCAATCTTAGCACAAACAGTAACTGGGGAGAAGCTGCTAGCCAAGCTGATTTAAGTGACAAAAAAAAATGCAGCAAGAAGTCTTTCTTATTTACAGGGATGTTGTTTCAGCATTTTTCTCTGGGCTCCTTATTGAATTCATTACACTTTGACAGAATTAATTTCAGTACTGCTGATTCTTCCTCTGGTTACAGTTTAGCTGGCTGAAACCTGAGCAATCCACACGGCACTAAAAGCTGATTGGTGACAGCAGGACTGTGTGTGTGTGTGTGTGTGTGTGTGTGTGTGTGTGTGTGTGTGTGTGTGTGTGTGTGTGTGTGTGTGTGTGTGTGTGTGTATAGCTAGTTTAGCAGTAATAAATGGCTTTGTCTCTGAGTGTGCGCTTAAACTGTGATGGATGTGGCCTCTCCTTCTCTGTGTGCATGTGACCGTAGCAGTTCCTCGTTGGCTCTCCAGTGAGCGTTGCTAATGGCTAATGGACAAACAATTAACGGTCCTTTAACAATGTTAACGAGTTAATGATCTTGTTAAGACAACACTGGGAGAGAGACACACAGAAGCTGTAACTGAAAGGGAAAACTAAAAATCTACAGTCTTTTCATCACTGTGAAGTTGAAAGTAATCGGTGAGACTCCACTGGCCTGAGTCAAGAAATAACCAGACACTAAACATTTTAAAACAGTAACGTATATGTAATGTGAACCAGAGACCAGCCAGTTGTTTTCACTGCTTTCCATTCTTTTTGCTAAGCTAAACTAGGCGTTTGTTGGCTCTATCTTTATATTAAGTCTCAGCAGGAAAGTCGATATGTATGTTTCCCCAAAAAGTCAAACTGTTGACGTTGCATATTCCCAGATTTCAGTTTTATAAGTTTTATGAATTTTATAGTTTTATTTCTTAGTATCTCGAAAAATTGGCACTTTTAAAATAGTCTAATATGTAAATAATGGACTGCAGAGTATTTAAAACTGCCGAATGCACCTTTGTCTCGACTCGACTTGTTGACTGGAAATAAGGTGAAGATTATTTTACAGTGTTATGCAGCTTACTGTAGATCAAGCTGCTGTGAGCATGCTGTTTATTGTTGCTGTCTGTTAATAATTTTGAAAAACAGAAGAACATGTTTGTGTAAAATGAAATAAAAAGACAGAAACCTCCACAGAAGGTGTTATTTCCACGGCTGTTACCTTGACCGTAGATCCCATTGTGTGATGTGACAGTTTGCATCTGCTAGATGATGGATGATCAGGTGATGGATGATGTTTGGGGAAAAATGTAAAACAATGACGCACAGAAAAACAGGCAAACGGATCAATGCTGGATGCTGTTGCCATGGTGACCACCATTTCTCCCACTGCCTTCATGTTGAGTCCCATCAGTGTTTCAGAGCGCTGTAAACAGGACGTCTCTGCTGGCTGGATGGATTATGGTAATGTCCCAGAGGCCAGGTGCATGATGGGAACGGAGATGAATGTGGAGAGGTTAGTCAGGTTGGATCAGAGGCAGATTATGGAAATATGATGGTTTGAAAATTAGAGCTCCTCTGCTGGCTGCTCAAGACTTGGAGTCTTATCTCAAACAGATTAACTTTCTGAGGAGATCTGTCTCTCTGTCGACCTGTCTGCGTCTGTCTGTAAATAAAAAAAAAAACATTTCAGTTAGAGAACATTAAATCCTTCACCTCCTCCATGTGAAGTCATAAATTAGTTTGCATCGACCACTTTACTCTTCAGTCTCTGAGAAAATCCATAATCGCTATGAAACCAATAAAACTAACGTTACCTCTCTGAGTTAACTTTCTGTCCTCGACCGCCTTGTCTCATTAATATTCATGAGCTGTGGGCGGGGCTGAAGGTTGATGCAGGATACAGGTGAATGCCCCCCCAAAACATCATGAATGTTAATGAATGCACAAAGGAAGCTTGTTAATATTCATGAGGCGGTGGATGTAACCCGGCCTGCTAAATAGCTCCGGTGGCATTTAGAGGCCAAGTTTTTCTTAATGTGTTCATATTGTAGTTTATTCATAGACACACACACACACACACACACACCTCAGAGACTGGCTGTTACATCTACATCAAATCTGGCTTCAAACTGAATTCGTGTCCCAGAATGCTCTTCTGTACACTAATAAAGTACAAGGAAAACATACATTACAGCACTAAATGTGAAGAGTTTAGTTCACTTATGCTTTCTGCCAAAATGTTTACATATGCAGATTAAAGTACACGATGAATGCACCTGTGTCTCTGTTTATATCTGTCAAAAGATGATGCAGCGTGTTATGTACCAAAATCAAGCAGGAGTCATTGTGGATTTACTTTATTACCACTAAATACATAAAAACATTGTGCTGCTGCAGCCTGATGTAGTCCAGTATAACCAGCAGCTTACGGAGGCTCAGTGTTATCTAGTGAAAACCTGTCGTTGTGAAGATATTTCTGCCTTAAACTGGGTCGTTTGAATACTTGTTTATCTGTTTTCCAGCAGTTTTCAACCAGTTGGAGTTGATGTTGATATGAGTTTGAGTGTCCTATTTTCCTCCTCTCCTCTCGTCTCTCTCAGGGCGGGGTACCTCCCACAAGGCGTTCCCCTGCAGCTGATTGGCTACCTGCCAGAGGAGACGTCCTTCCTGCCGTGGCACGCTGCCAGCCGAGCGCTCTACCAGCTGGATAAACTGCTGGACCGCACAGATGAATACAGCCTGTTCAGTGTAAACAACTAATCAGTCAATCACTATCTGATTCAGTCAGTCAGTCAATCAATCAGTCAGTCAATAGCTTCTCAATGTCAGCAGAATAAGTGGTCTCTTCAGCACTGACAGCTGGGTTTCCGTTAATTAACACTTAATGGTGTGTGTCTGTGTCACTAGGACTATGTGCTGAAACAGGTTGCATCTCGGTACCATCAGATGGGTTGGCCCACAAACGGCCATCTTGGCAACGAGGGGAACGTCCTGCAGGCGTCCTACCAGACTGAGTATGCAACACACCTTCACACACACGTATAGATGGACTGCTGGCAGCATCAGGGGGTTAAGCTGAGTTGCATTACTGACTTCTCCTAAAATCATTTCTACACCACAACATGTGATATAAAGTGGAAATCAGTCAGTTTTAGAGTTGTTGGCAGGTTTCGTTTGGAACTTGCCGTTTCCAGTGTTTATGAGCAAAGAAACACATCTTGGACCTACAGCGTGTTTCTCTTACTATTACTAAAGATGAAACTAACATCTATCTTTTCCTCTGACTTTGGCTCAGATGCTAAAGAAAATGTTGTTCACGTGTGTCTGTCTCTGCAGGGAGTTACAGAGAGAGCTCATCATGCTAGCTTGTAGCTTCGGAAACAAACAGTGCCACCGACAAGCTGTCGCCTACATCTCCGACTGGATCTCCAGCAACAAGAACAGGTATGAATACACACACACTGTGTGCAGGGGGAACAGCTGATCGGTTTCCTGTAACCTTTGGGCTTTAAGAGCTACAGGGAGCAGTGGAAATCATGTTATCAAGTAATGCACATAGCAAATAGAATATTTCTTTTGATGGCATATTGCAGCTGGAAAAAATTGAAAGTCTTGAGGTGATTTCAGACTGTGAGAGGTTGTCCCATTGTTTTCGGCGTAAGCACAATGGCATTCATACTGCCAAGAGTGGCAGCAGCCCTGCAAAAGAAGGGGGGGTATGAATGTGCACAGCTTTTTGCCACTTGCTTTCAGGGTTTCGTCAACTTTTTCAGCTCATTCTGTGACCACAGCACCATCTCTGTGCAGACGTGGGGTGACTGAATAAAGAGGAAAGGAAAGATTTGGTCAGTAGAGAATTTTCCCCACAGCAGCAGGAAATTATGTGAGACATAAGACACATCTATGCAAATTGAAAATTATTCATAATTGTAATGAGACTGTAGACTGAATGAGACTGACTGGGGAACTGAGGGAAATGACAGAGGACTGAAGTACCCTGAGAATTCAGTTCAGTCAGAGGCTGAGTTGACCACATGCACAGACACGGTCAGTGTAGGAGGAAATTCAAACATCTGCCAGATATAATGTATAATTCCAAAATGTTTAAGTGGCATAACACATATCTGCCATCCATCTGCTTCGTTCTACCATTCATTCTTCTCCTTTCTCTCTCTCTTCCTGTCTGCCTCAGAGCTTTTCTCTTTCATGTGCTGCTGGCTTGTTTGCTCCGTCTGGGTCCTTAACGAGATCTGCAAAATTAGATTTCAGACAGTAAATTAAATAGATGCAGATGTTGGTGCTCTGTACGGGGCAGCGGGGACCTGATAAAAGCCATGCGTAAATTAAAAAAACACTAAATTAAACACTACTTCAGGCTCCATCCAGGCGATTTTATGAATGGTCTCTCAGAGAAGAAGCTCTGAGGAGAAGTGGTGTCACATCCATGTTTCTGAAAGTCCAGTTTCCAAAAGTAAATATTCCTGGAGTCACTACCTTTCATGACCTTTTCAGCATCCAGGTTCTGCAGTCAGATTCAGTCTGCAATCAAATTTAGTTGTAAACAGAAGGAGCAGCGAGGGAGCACCTCGCATGACAACCATATGGCAGCGCTTTGGAAAAGCTCCATTTTCCTTTTTGTTTGTTTGTTTGTTTTTTAATTTAGGAAGCAGCTTGGAAACCCTCCATATTAACAGCTGAAGAGTACTGGATAAATGTACATTTATACAGGATTAATCACTCCAGGGTGTTTTTTTTACTATTATTATTATTATTTTGCATCCTCTATTCAGTTATTTTAATCCCATCTGTACATGTATTACTCTTGTAATTATGTGGAAATGAATCCTGGGTGTCTCTGGAACAATGGAACTATGACAACAAAAGAGACAAACCTTTGCTGGAAATAAGTGACCTACTGTATGTCACACCTGCATCTCCCACATAAAAAACTGTTAGACGCTACCTCCCGTAATGTGACGCTGAATAAAATCCCTCCAGAACAATGAGCGTAATCACTGTGGAGAACAGCTAATATTTTAGCACCTACATCCCCTTGGAATATTAAACGCGTCCCGCTGGGGCTTCACTGTAAATTAACCGTCTAAATGGATCAAAAAGATCAGTTTTCAAATTTATCTTAGTGTGGCTGCAGCTGTAGCTGGATTACCCTAGTAGGGGGTCCTGGGGCCACAATAAGCTGCTGGGACTCCATTAACCCCCTGTTCTTTCCACTTTCTGTGCATTGTGTTCAGTACTTTGTGCTGAAATAATATCTGGGCATAGGTTTGCTGTGTATCGGGGATTATGCAGTGTACTGTATAGAATAGTACTGAACTAATGAAGGTCTTGGAACGGCACCACTGGCCCAAACTGATCTCTGAGACACTACTGCACCGACTGGACTGCCATGAAAAGTTAGTACACTTATTGTTCTCGGACCGACTTTGCTGGCTTCCTCCACTGTGAGGCTGTAAGTTGTGCTTTTTAGATGTGGCAATCTATCCAATAGAACAGAACGATCTCTGCTAATATTGGATGGATTGTCAGAAAATTTGGTTCAGACATTCACGTTCCCCTCAGGCTGACTTGTAATAACTTCAGGGATTTAGGTTTGGGGAACACTTTGACTACTTAATGAAAAGAACATTCACCATCATGATCTCCACATCCACCTCACCATGAATAGGGTATGCTCCTTAGTGCACTGATAATGAACACTGGATATTACTTCTATCATGCCACATGGAATTGTCCAAAATGAACACACGGTCTTCAATAGTCTTTAGCCGTTTGTCAGACCCTGAACTTCTCTAGACATCAGGTGGAGGAGCTGTATGCGAGAACGCAAATGTCCGAGTCAGTCAGTTCAGACCTTAAACAGACCTCACTCTACCAGCTTCAGTAGTTCAAACTCTAATGTCCGATTCAGCCAATGTGTAAATACAGAAACACATTGTCTGGAGAATTCACAGGAAGCGAGTGTGGATTCCTGAACAGTTTCAGTACAACTGCAGAAACTATAAGAACTATTTATCATGATTTGTGGTGTTGTATTGTGCAAAAAGGACCAAAGGAAAGTTGGAAGACGCAATGACAACGATGACTTGACACTTTTCATTGATTCAAATCATCAGTTTAGTTGAGATATATTTTCTCACAAGAACAAGAAGGAAGGAACAGCATCCTCCCACAGTGAAACACTCAGCCTACACTTGCTATTCACAGCGGACATGAGTAGTTATTTTTCTGGCTTTATTTTCCTCTCTTTTGATGACAGTAACACACCATATGGTCTGAGCTTTACAGAAACCCATGTGAGATTTAGAAAACCATCCAGTTACACTGATTTTGATTTGGGCGCAGCTGATTTCTTGGTTACCATGAAGCAGCAAAGTGCAGAGAATACGAAGATTCGAACAAGACGCCACAAGCTGAAGCTTCAGGAACAACCCTCACAGTCCCCTGACCTGAACATGTTACAAAGGCTGTGTGTGCGAGACAATTTAAAATCATCTGAGAACTCCAAGCATCTGCAGGAAGATCAAAAAGTTTGTGCAGGCGAGTAGCAAAGTAAGTTTGGTGGAGGTTGGACTGAATGTGCGTCAGTGGTACACCTCATTTCTTAAGCTCTGCCATGTGATTTTAGAGTTAACAGTATCTGCAGCGTTCGCAGTAACAGCAGAGCCGTCACCTTTTGTCCCGTTTTAACTATCTGAGTGAGCTCACGCTGCTCTGTTGGGTACTTTAAATGTTTTATCAGGTCTGGCAGAGTGACTTTTTTTTAATTCATGGTGACATTTAGTCTGCAGAGTCAGACAGACAGACAGACATATGGACAGACCAACAGAGCAGATGGTAGAGAGACATGTTTACTGTCAGACTGGGAGTTTGATGCAGACGAAGAATGGGCGGAGAGAGATATTTTAGGAGAAAGATGGAGCTTTAGGATATAAAACATCCTCTACAGACTGTTAAAATGCACACTCATACACACATACACAGTGAGTGTGTTCGTTAATGGGATCAGAGCCATCTGGAAGATTCCAGACACTCGGCTCCTCCATTTTATATTCTGTAGAGAAAAACTCATATTACTGTTATTTTTTAATAAATAAAAACTCAGTGACTGTAGAAGTACAAGTCATAAAGTAGTTAGAGTTGCAGTAATATGTTGTGTTTTACAGGATAAATAGTCTGCTAGTGGCTTAAATATCATGTTATCTGGTTAAATACACATGCTCAAGTGCAAAGTGTTTGGCAGATGTCGTCTGAGAAGGGCTTTAAGGCCACAGTCGGCAGTAATGTGGAAGTTAGCCTGTGTGTGTGCACCCGTGTGTGTTTGTGCAGACGCTTGCTCTTAAGTGGAGCATCTCTAAAATGATTTCCCAGGTCGGTGAATGATGTAATTGTCCCTGCATCACTCACTCTGCACACACACGCCTACAAACACACACACACACACAGGGTGGCAGTAAAATATATAATTTTGCAGCCAGCTGATTTCACTGTGTCCTGACAAATAATGTAAGTGTTTGATGGACAGTTTAGGTCAAGAACACAAAAACTTTAACAAAATGTATGTGAGAAGGAAATGTTGACTTTTTTGCTCTGATGGTGATTCAGGCCAGTGACCAGCTGGGGCAAGAGATGTATGTATGTATGTGTGTGTGTGTGTGTGTGTGTGTGTGTGTGTGTCTCAGTACCATACATACACAAGCTGGTGTGTAAAACACTTTGCTTTAGCTCCATGAGTATTTGTCTCATTTGGTTAATTTTCAGTAAGAGTCTAAATGTTGTTCTAACTTTGTGTCCTTCAAGTCTGACACTAGGTGTATTTCTGTGTCAGCACTTCAGTAAAAGTCAAAACATTTGACAACACAATAAGTGAGTCTACATGCCACCTGGACTTATTGGCCTTTTGCATTTTCAGTTAGTGAGAAAGTGTCTAAGTGCGTCTTCTTCCCTGCATTTAAAGTCCAGGTTTCACAGGAGAAGTGAAGAGATGATTTTAATGGAGCTCTCTCTCTTAATGGAGTCAGAATTTCTCACTTAGCATCCAGAGAGAGTCCTTGTTAATCCCACAGACGTGTCTTATCAGGGTTTTCAGTTTTATTACCTTTCCTGGTTTTCTCTCACGTTGCCTCGTCTCTGCTGCTTTTACTGCAGAGAAGTCAAATGAAAAACTTATTACCATGCCTGAAATATAGCACACACTTTAATTTTGCCGCATTGGAAAAGTCTATTACTGCAGACTGACTTTAGGTCTGTCTGATGGCTTCATGCTGTGTCTTTGCAGGATTCCTCCCAACATCAGAGACATAGTTTACTGCACTGGTGTCAGTCTGATGGACGAAGACGTGTGGGAGTTCATCTGGATGAAGTTTCACTCATCCAACGCTGTTTCAGAAAAGAAGATTCTCCTGGAGGCTCTGACCTGCTCGGACAATACCTTCCTCCTCAACAGGTACAGATGACAGTTTCTGTTTGAGTGTCGGGGACATTTAAACACAGAACTAGAAACCTCTCTGTACTTGTGAAGTGTTGCCAATCCCATTGAAACCACTGAGAATCTAAGACAGATTCTTGGCACAGGGATCTTCTGTAGTTCATGTGAACCTGGGGAAAGTAAGAAGAAGCCAAACAAAGCTTTAAAGCTCGGTGTTTGGTCTCCACCAGCTCACACCTGGAAATCACCTGGCTCCTTATCTGCTCAATGCTCCAGTGTGTTCACCAGCAAATTACTAAATGTTTGGCTGCTGTTTGCTCCTAAACATCGAGTGTACAGTGTGTTTTCTGTGGCTGCTGCTGCTGCTGGTAACAAGATTAATAAGAGCTGTGAGACTGAACCAAGACAGTAAAGTTGTGAGTCGTAAAACCAAAGCAACGAGTTGACACATTCAAAACACTCCACAGAGCTGAAGGGAACTTTAGGGCTGGGTGATGGTTCTCTGTGGGTTCATCACTATAACCCTTTTCTTTTACATTGCACATCATCAATATTTCCACTGATAATATAAACATGTTGATTTTTGCAGCTTTAAAAGCAGGTATATCTCAAACTGTTTATTTTTGCTCAAGATGTTTTAAAAGTAGCACAAGGGCATTTTACAAACAGCCTCTGGCCTCAGCTGCATTACCATATGACAATAACACCTCACCAAAAATGAAATCTAAATGCTGACTCTGATGGTTTTGTTCTTAATTGCAGCAAGTCTCCAGTCTGTGAGCTGATTTTCATGCTGCACTGAAAAACAAACGGCGTGCAAGCTGAATGAAAATCTGTCCGAGTCCTTACATGTACATAAATCCAGCCCTCGGCGTCTGCTTTTACAGTAAATGTGTAGTGTGTTTTATCACCAGCTAACTGCTGCTATCTGTCAATGAGAATAGTGAGGAGGGATATCACACACTCACACAACTGTACTCTGAGGCAGATCAGTGTGTGTGTGTGTGTGTGTGTGTGTGTCGGTGAGGTATTGATTTTGCAGCCACAGTAAACTGTTCTGCAATCAGAGAGGTAGTACTGCATGTTCAGATAGCAGCTATCACACACAAACACACACACACACACACACACACACAATCAAAAACCTCAGCACAGAAACCCACTGATTGGTCACACAGGAAACAGTTTCAGCACAGAGGGATTGTGGGAAAAGAGAAAATTGATTCGGGGGTTTAATGAAAAGACGGTAGCTACAAACAACCAACTAACACACACACACACACACACTGTGCGACAGAAATAAAGAAACGAAAAGACAAAGTAAAGAAAGATGAAGCTGAAGTCTGAACACCGGTTGGATGAGTGAACATCAGCACTTTTGTTAAACTCCCTTTGGTCTGTCTCTGTCTTGTTCAGTCTCACATCCTGAAAAAAAAAGCTTTCAAACTTAGGATTAATGTGTTTACACAAATTCTCAGGATTCTGCAGCCAAACTCTTTGTGTGATCACTAGGTTTCTGTAAATCCCCAAATTCCCTCCATCCCTGACAAGCTGACAGTAATTAGATTAGTGCAGCTCACTAAAGTGTTGTCTTCGGTTTGACAGGAACACCCTTCAGAAAGACTCCTAACAACAAATCAAACTACTAAATGTCAATTTCCATTAGATGACTTCACCTTTTGTGCCTAAATCTAAACACGATTTGAAACAGAAAAACCCAGCAGGTTTGTTTTTTGTTAGTATTGGATTCATGGTAATATTTTACACTAATAAGCTGTAGGAGAAGTTGCATCAATGTTTGGAGAACACATAGTTTAGTTTTAGGATAATTCTAACATGATTTGCACAAAGTAGAATAATTGGTTGTGGCTCCATTTAGGATCTTATAGAAGAAACATACAGTCTACAGTTACTGTTTCCATTTAAACAGAACAACCATCTTCAACTCACTTAATTACTTCATGGTCAGTGAACACTGTGTCTGCATCTCCCAGGTTACTGAACCTGTCTCTGACCTCAGACCTGGTCCCAGAGCAGGATGTCATTGATGTCATCATCCACGTTGGCAGAAACCCTCAGGGTCGGAATCTGGCCTGGAAATACTTCAGAGAAAAATGGGACGTCCTGAATGCACGGTGAGAATCAGTCGTTGGAGGATTTGGACACGTTGAAGTGTGGAAACCAAAATAATTAGACAACGAGGAACTGAAACACTAACTGTGTCTGTCACTGTCTCTGCACAGCTATGGTGAAGCGTTGTTCATGAATTCAAAACTCATCAGCGGAGTCACAGAGTTCCTGAACACAGAGAAAGAACTCAGTGAGGTAAATACACAAAATCACACACACACTTTTTATTAAGGTCCTTCAGTGACCTGTAACTCTGTTTGGTCACCTAAAGGAAACACATGTACATGAGCTCTTTACCCATTCTCAGATGTTTTTACACTTATATAGTACGATATAATGGTTTTCTGAAAAGATGCTTTTGAAGTAGAGATAGTGGAAATGAAGTGAAAGTAAGTGAACAAATAAGAGGCCAAATAAAACAGCATTGTACCAAATCAGTGCTTGTTTTGAATCCAACCTCCTAATGTTCACCTGATCAAAATCTCTACAAACAAAAGAAATGTCTGTAGGTGTTTCTGAATAAAACATTATCTCTTTGTTGCTTTCTATGAAAAACTATTTGGTTTGAAGTCTGTGCTACTCAACTTTGCTGTTGTTATGGTAACAAAATGAAAAAACAGCCTCTGTGTGGGTTTCAGTGTTGGTGAGAACAAAAATCACCATGAATTAAAGTTCCTGCATAGAAAGAACCGGGATCGTTTTCGTTTGCTTTACCTAAAAAGGTTTTTTTAGAGGAAAGTAAAGTTCTCTTCCACCCACAACTGAGCAAACCTGAATGAAAGTGTCTCGAGGTGACTTACAGAGGGTCGATGAGAAGAAGGAGCAGAGTTAAAAAGTAGAAAGTGTAAAGAAAATAGAAACTAAAATTGTAGGATAAAAAAGAAGTAAGCAGGAGGAGTAAGGAGGGCAAATAAAGGAGAGCAGAGGAGAGCAGAGTTAACAATCCGAACTGTATTAAAAAGAGTTGAAAGCATGGCTTCTCTCCTGCGCTCCAGTGAATCTGTCAAACTCTGAACTGTACTAAGTTTCTCCTTCAGTCCTCACCTTAAAGAAAAAATCTAACTAATTCTCTGGCTTCAACAAAGTTTGTCTTTCCACAGAGAAAGTTTCTCACCACGCTAGAAACCTTGTATTTAATCACTGTCCTTTAAACACTTGAAATTCTTACTTCTAATTATGAACATTTCTCTTTGGATTTCCAACTATTAAACAGCACTTTGTCATTAACAACTCTAGGTTTGTTCTTCTTTGAATTATTTATTTGGACTTCATTTATACAGGAAATCCTTCTTTTCATCTTGATATTGCTGACTACCTGAGGATTAGGGCTAGAATAAAACGGGTTAATGTAAGTTAGTGGTCCCATCAGCAATGTTTATGGATCTCAGATTAATTCAATCAAGCACATAGCCATGTAGACGTCTGATAAACATGTGCAGGACATTGGTTTTCAGTAAGGTCTTTAAGATACTTTAACACAACCTCACTGATGTTGTGATGCTCTCTGGGAGCACATCCCTGAAGCCAGGTGTAAGAACTGGTGAAAAGCCTGAACCAGAAGAACAGAGATTATCTGATGATGTCTAATTTCATGTCCATGGACAAGACACTGTAATCCTGTAGTAGTGCCATCATCTCTGTGCAGATGTCCCGATGTGTAGGCAGACAGACATTGTATGTATTTGCATCTCAACTACTGGTCCCATTTTTAGTGATTTCTAATCTAGAGCCACCTCCAGGATAAAATGTACATACAGTATATACTAAACTGTGTCTCTCTGAATATTATGGGCTTGTATTTAATTTTCTTAGCTACCACAGAGCTGCATTTCTTCTGTCTTTCTTTTCATTCTGGGTGGAGGGGTTTCAAAACTCTAATGACTTTCTGTCACCTCCTCCTCCTCCCTATCCTCCTCTTTATTTCCCTGCCCTCCTCTCTCTTCCGTCCTTTCTTTCCTCAGTTAAAGGACTTCATCCAGTCCAGTGGTGTGGGGGCGGGACCTGCTTTACCACGGGCACTAGAGATCGTTGAGGGCAACGTGCGCTGGCACCGCCTCTACAGGCGGCAGTTCTATCAGTGGCTACGCAAACCTCCGAGCTCCGCCCTTGGCTAACACTTCTAAGCTACTGCTAACACAATGCTAGTTTACAGATGCAGTCAGATAGAATGAAAGACCTGACTGAATAAAGGGAAAGACTCACTTGACTGGTCATTCAGCTGGTTTCTCTGCTGGTTTTGCTTTTGAAGAAATTTGATTTCAGACTTATTTGTAATTTCTTGCGTGACTGATGTGGTTAAACTGGTTTCTGTGCTGTGAAAAAGTAAAGACACATTTAGATGATTAAAGCTGTCAATTCAGTTATTACCTAGCAGTAAGCCTCAAAACGTCCCACCGACAAAATCACCATCAAAACAAACCGTGGCTTCACAGAGAAGGAATCTAAAAGATTAATGGAAGTCATTATATCAAATCTGGGCTAGCCTCTATTCTAATATCTTCTGTAACTCGACTTAAGTCTTTTATTTAACATTTTTTACATTGGTGTTTTTGGAAAATGAAAGCATGTTCCTGAAGTTTATTTTCTTAAATCAGCTCCTCAACAGCAGTTGCTATAAGAGATTGAAACCTTCCTGAAAGAGGTCTTATTATGCTTTTCATGTTCCAAGTTTGGTCCCCATGTCACACATCGTCAGAGTCCCAAAGCTTGAGATGAACACGTGTTTGCATGCTGGCTGGGAGTTTGCTTTGTTTGCATTGAGTTTTTTCATCAGTTCATGTCGAGCGCTGTAAAAGTCCATAACTGTCCATCTGTTTTGGGCTCCTACACCTAAGTACACTGTTCTACCCACCCTCTCAGGTTAGCTGCCACTGCTCTGCACATGGATAGTGCTAGTTCAAGTGTGGGGAGTCATCGATATGTCCCACAGAAAGTGTTTTTGATTTTTCCCAGTTGTGATGGAAAATGTTTACTTTTGTTTATTTTAATGAAACCAGGAAACAACTTTGGATACAGTTACAGGCCAATAACAGACAGTTTTTATTTGTTCATGGCACTTCATAGATGTTTTCACTAGCTGCCCCAGTAAGCAGCAGGATTTTCAGCTAGGTTGTTGAAGGATGTTGCTGTGGTTGGGCATAGGTTGGACCACAGGAAGACTTCTACAAGCTGGCCAATCAGAACAGAGTAGGATGGAGGGAAGTGAACCTTAAAGACATAAGGTCTTGCAGCCAGAGGAGCTGTTGCATAAAGAGGCATTATAACATGTATTTGCTCTTTTGTTAACTTGTAAATCATCTAATCTTGTATCAATGGATTCCCAGAATAAAATATAAACTATGAATTAGACAGAATATAGTCACTCTTTGACTAATCACAGAAAAAAAACATGCCACAAAACTACAGTCATGGCAGCGCTGGTACTTATATCTACCTATACCTTGATTTAGGTCATATCTATACAACTTGCACTCTTCTACAGTAACTATTAAAATTTTATAGCTAAGTGTCTAAAAAAAACTATGTCCTGCTGTTATTTCAGACATGTCTGAACTAAGCACAACACTTTCTCACGTACTCAGCTCTTCTATCAAGTCATGACATTAAGAGTGTTAAAGTCTAGGGCTAATAAACCACAAGATTAAATAAATCTTCAAAAGACTACAGGGTTCTGCTGTTGTTAGTCTCTGTTCCAGGGCTTTCTTAGAGTATTATCAGTCTGTACCTAAAGTTCAGTGGGCATTCAAAACGCTTATATGAAAAACAATTATGACATGAAAATATTACTGTACATCATATAGTGTATGTCTTTAATTTTCAAATCTGTTTTCAATATGTTTTTTAACCAGTTCTTTTCAGGTAAAAACTCCCATAGAGATAAAACACATATATTTAATTAATGCTAAATACCTTCAGCTTCTTTAAACTCCCATCTAAAGAGTTAAACCAGAGAACTAGAAATGCTCAAGTTAAATTGTAGCTGTGTTTGCTATGTTAAATCAGCAGACAGTAGAAGGCAGACTTCCCAATGGTCTGGTGTATGTTGATCCATGAACAGAGCTATAAATAACACTACATGGACCCAGTGTCCTCTGATCACAGCACTTAGAGGGCTAATTCAGACTCATTAGCGCTCCACAACATCCAAACTGTTTCTGCTTGAAATTAAAGAACAGCTTTATGTTTTTTCACAATCAAAAACTCAGCAGTTTGTAAAATATCAGTGGGTTTGCGACGCTTTGATGGAGCCTTGATTTAGAAATACACTTTGAACGTAAAAACTCATAATAACTTCAAATTTAGCTCTAAGCCACATGTGGAGTAATCATTTTTTACTGAAGTGCACTAATGTTATGGTCTGTTTTGTGTTTGAAGAAGCAAGGCTTGAAACAAATTAACAAGGTAAAAAAAAAGGGGTTCTCAAATAAAAGGCATGACAGGAAGTAGCACTCTAGTAGAGTTCTAGTACAGCCATCTCACATCTATCTGTTAATTTAAATGTTCTCGGCTTATAGATGGAAATACTAAAAGTGCTACATGCTCTGGATACTTCTTACCATTTTAGGAATTTGCTATCCTATTAAGTACATATTGAACTGTTCAGACCCTGAAAATAAACAGTTTTAATCAGCTTTAATGGGCAATTTGAGCTGGGAAAACATTCATTCCTAACAGAGAATAATTTACTGAAATACCTGACAAATCAATAAGAATGTGCAGAAAATATTTCTTTTTGGAGAAATTAATTTGGGGTGTTAGACCATAAATAAAATGAGAAGTATTCTGCAAATACTGAACAAATAAATTGATTAAATCTCAGTGGTTTCATAAAGCACAAAACTAGAACATTACTTGATGAAGTACATCAACCTCAGCCTCTGGACAGAAAGCTACAACAACAAACCCTAAGAATTGTCTTTAGCCAATCAAAATTAGCTGTCACCCTTTTTATGTCTGTAATCAGTGACTGAACTCAAAATGAAGGTTTCAAAAACCAACGCTAGGAAATCACTAACAAGACTAAGACTATGTGACTTATGTTGAGTGTTGTTATATGCAGATGATGTGGCTTTTTAAACGAGACTGTTCATATGTGGACATGAAAGATCCAAACTCCTCATCGGTGGACTTTGACAGCTTGTTTAAAAGACGGGACAGTGGGATGGACTTGAACCATGGCATATTCTACAGCACAATGGATTCTGTAGCATGATGGAATTTACAGTATGATGATTTACAGTAAGTTGGCAAGAATGGAAACGCCGCTGATTTTCCATGTAATAGAAACAATGCAGTCCATAGCCTGGAGAACTTTTCAAGGCTTTGGATTTTACATTGTGATGGATTCGAACTGTGACCTATTCTTCAGTGAACAATGTCGTCAGATGGATTTTGTGCCGTGATGAAGATCTCTGCACTGGGGTGGATTCTAAAGCACAGAAATGTACAGTCACGGACTGTAAACACCAGAGTTTACACCAGTTCACAGCATGATTGCATCGTTGGATTTTTCAAGGCGTCTTCTTTCCCTTTCCCAGTTTTAAATGTAATAGATACTGATATTAGACGGAACTACAGGATTGTGGAAACAAAAAGCTGGACACAAAAAGTGAAAAATACACCTGAGCACCAACTCCAAAGACCAGATGGATCTCGGATACATGAACGTCTGGTGCACTGAACCTTTGTCCTGTTGAACTGACTTTTTGGAGTTTTCTGTTAGATCCAGCTTTGATGTTATTAATTGAGCCATATGTGAATTAATAAGCTTGCCTGCTTCTATACACCGTGTGTCCAGTGGTGAGTGTGTATGTGTGAGTGTGTGTGTGTGTGTGATGAAGGTGATGGAGACGACCACAGCAGTGGTGACGACGATGATACCAGTCACAATTATTAAAATTAAGGTAATCAAACTTTGTATGGTTAGGATTCTGACTGAGGACAACTGCTGGAGCTGACTGTGGAAAAAAGATCAATTTTATAATTATGCTAATTATTCAGTGAATTGAACCTTTATTGTCTCGTCAGGGATTTGGTTTACAGACATAAAGCACAGAACAGATCTGCCCCATACACGATAAACACTGTCGCTGACACAAATACGATATTTAAAATCAAAATGTGGGATTTGAAGATGCTGACTGATGAAAATGGTGATAATGACGACTTGGGACCAAATGTGACATAACCAGGAAGTCGCTTAGAAATATTTAATCCTACTTCCTGTTTGCACTGCTGTGGTTTCCTGTGTTTTCTGATTGGAAGATATTAAAATGGTTAAACATGACTGGGAGTTGGGCTTTTTATACAGAATTGCTGCATGACCACTAAACTGTCTTAAAGACAACTTGAACATGCACAGAGGAAATTAGATATGAGTTACACATTTAGATTGTTTGCTGCATCCAGGAGTAGTGAAAAGGAAATGCCCGTAGTGGTGATGGATGAATGTTTATAACTTAAAGTCAAGAAAATGCGACACTAGAGATGAAGAAGCCTTTGGTCACTAATATATGTAATGTATTAGTATTTATTTCAATATGAATCAATTATTTGCAAAACACAGATTTAGTTTTCCAGGCCGTACAGGACATACTGAGTTCCATACAGATCTGATTGAACTCTTCTCTATTCAGGGTTCTGTCAGCGTCTTCTGTCTCTTTCTGTATTCTCACACTGATCCCAAGATGCTGAGATCAGTTCTCTGCAGGGGGCTACACCATCTGTAGTCTCTGAAGACTGCTCCTTATGACTCTGTCTGTATGTCGTCGTGCTATAGGGTGAATCTGGGATTGATCAGATCCCTCTGTAATGATGCTGAACATTTAAAGTCCCTATCTGTGCACCTCTCGTGTTGGTGCTGAAGTGGTAAAGTTCTCCATGCACACAGATGGTTAACTTGTTTCCATTCAAAATCCACATTTGCATGAAGCAGTAGTGTCACTGTATCTGACTAACAGCTGGTGTGGCCCTCACTCTTCAGCACCACTGCTACAAATTGGTGTTTGCTTGTAAACTACAATTTCTTGAGTTTTTCCACAGCGTGCCAGCTGCTTCCAGCAGCTGTACACAACTACACAAAACTGTGTGAGAGCAAAAAGAGCACTGCTGATAATAAGTCAATTCATCCAAATCAGTTTGATGCTGTGTTCGACTGCGGACGGTTCGGTCACATGTAATTCATGGAAACTGGTGTTAGTGAGCTCCCTCGTAAAGTCAGAGTAAGAGTCACTGGAGAGACTGTGTGTTAACTTTGTTGGCAGTAGTAGTCGTAGTACTAGTGAAGTTGGTGGTAGTTATTTGTAGTACTCATTGTCTTTCATCTTTGCACGTTGCCATGGAAACAAAGCGAAGAGTCAGGTGACCCACTTTTAGCTTCATGTTGTTTCACTTGTTTCAAAGAAAAGTGTCACACAGCATGAGGAGCGGGATTCAAACCTGCAACCTCCAGAGCTCTGTCACTGTGTGCGCACATGACATCGCTCTAAATTTCATCCGCAGTGATGAATGACTCCACTTTTTTCCCACGGCATCATGGGAAATCACACCAAGGAGACACACAGTGTAAACCTACAGTGTGTGTGTGTGCAGGGAGATTAATGGGACTCAGAAAGGATGTGACAGAGAGAGAAATGATCTAAAGAGACGATGGAGAGAGTGGGGAAAGAGATAGGGGAGTACTTTTGTGTTTTATGAATGGAAAAGAGAGTCAGCCAGTTACCCCAACACCAAACTGAATCTGTCGTGCTCTCAGGCAAAACAAGAGTTTATCTAAGAAGAGCTGAACACAGTGAGAGAGGAAGAAAAACAGGGTGAGAAGAAGGAAGACAGAGCCGATAGGCAGGAGGGAGAAAAGGAAAAGAGGACAGAAGGAAAGAAATGAGTGATTGAAGATAGTAGAACAAAAGAAAACATCAGGAGTAGTGCAAGAAATTAAAAGGGAATAGAAGTCCTGAAGCGTAAAACAAAAATCACAAGGAAAGAAAGGAAGGAAGGAGATAAAAACAAAAAAGAAACCAAAAGAAAGTTTGAGGAAATAACAGGAGAAAGAAAAGAAGAAGAGAGAAAACAATTAAGGAAAGTAAATGAAGTAGAAGAAGAGAAAAAGGAAAGTGAGGAGGCAGGTAATGAGAAATGGATTGAAGAAAGACGGGCTGAGAAAAAGGTCAAGAGGAAAATGAGGAGGGAAGTGAGTGTGTCCGTTATTCTAAATGTCTTCTGTCTGTTCAGAGCATCCTATTTTAGATAACACACACACACACACACACACACACACAGAAAAAGAGAAGTCGGGAAGACAAAGAGGAAAAAATAATTCATTTTCTGATAACAACTGTAATTCGCGGTTACCATGGGAACGGCTTCCCCTCACTCGGCCGGGAAGAGAAAATACTGAAACTGTTCTACATTACATTATTGGACTCTAAATACATTATGATCCACTGACTCTATTCTACATTATTGAATCAGGTTAAACTTTAATAGGAACCTTTAAAGCTTGAAAGTAATTTTCACTTTGGGCCGACGCTGTCAGGGAGCGGCGGAGTCAACGCTGTGCTCATTAATGAGGCTGTGGAGCAACACGCAGCAGCTCTAGTTTGGGTTTAACTATAGTTCAAAATACTTTTTAGAAAAAGAGGCAGAAGAGCATCATAGGAAATGGTTAAAGAGTAAACAACAACAGGGTGTTGTGGGAACCGTCGGGTGTATTAATGGTGATGAGGAAGCAGAGGACAGATGCTGCTGTCTGCTGGGGCAGCAGCATCAGATCCAGGGTGAACAACAAACTAATCAAACGGATCAGGAAGGCTGGCTCTGTGCTGGAGGCTTCACTGGAACCCTTGGAGCAGCACATCCTCTCCACAGCCAGCAGGAAAAGTTCAGGACGTCATTCCTGCCAACAGCCATCATCCTGTACAGTGACTATATTCAGACAGTGGAGAGCTCTGCTCCAACGCTCGGGTCAACCAACCAACCAGCTTGTGCCTCTCATGTGTTATGTGTTGAGTTGCATGTGTTACGTCACAGCTCTACTTCTTCAAATACTCTGTAAAGCAACAGTTTCTAATACTGTTTTTACGTCGTACAGTCATTTACCTAAACAAATGGGACAAACCGATAATTAAATTTAATTTCACTGTTGGGACAAAGGCCGGTCCCTACATCTGATCTCTGTGGAGGAATTCTCTTCATTGTGCGTTTTTAAAATCATTTAAGTTGCTTTTTTTAAATGATGTCATCTCATTGAATTCTAACAGTAACAGCAGCAGTTTATCTTTATTATTAATTTAATTTAAATAAATTCAGTGTAGTTTATTTTTTCTCTTCCAGTTTTTTACAGCGTTCAGTTAAAATCTGTTCTATATTTAGATGGAAACCTGCAGCTGCTTCACCACAAGTGAGAACAACGTTCACCATGACACAAATGTGTGTTGCTGATGTCGCACTTTGTGTGTGTGTGTGTGTGTGTGTGTTTACTGTTTGCTGGATGAACATGAGCTCTGTCCTCCATCTCCCGAGTAATTAAAAATCTGCTGTGGCCTCTGAGAAAACTTTTGTTTTGTTGTGGAAAATCTTTTTTGCTTTGCACTGCAGAGACTTTCACCAACTGTGGAAGTGTGTGTGTGTGTGTGTGTGTGTGTGTGTGTGTGTGTTGACAGTGGATTAGTTTCTCTCTGACAGCACCGAGACAAGGAAACAAAGATAATGTCACACTGACTCCTCCTATCTGCCCCTTTCCTCCTCTTCTCTTCCTCTCTCACCCCGTCTCCCTCCTTCCTCCTCTCCTCTTATCTTCTCTCCTCCTAATCCTCCTTCCTTCTCTTGCTGGTTCATTTCAATATGAATGAAAGTTGAGCTGATTTTCCTCCAGGCGAAACACACACACACACACACACACACACGGATTCATACACACTCACACTAAATATTCATTTTTCTTTTTTTGTCTCTGCAAACTGAATTAATTTAATTTATGTTCAGCTTCGTTCACACAGAGACTTCAAGATTGGACTCAATGGTTTATACATCTGTGTGTGTGTGTGTGTGTGTGTGTGTGTGTGTGTTACAGTGAATGAAGCTCAGGTTTGGGTTAAAAATTCAGGATATGAATTGAGTGAATCAATAAAATGTTGTGTGTGTGTGTGTGTGTGTGTGTGTGTGTGTGTGTGTGTGTGTGTGTGTGTGTGTGTGTGTGTGTGTGTGTGTGTGTGTGTGTGTGTGAGTGAGTCAGACACTGAATCCTCCGCCTTCGTTTCTGACAAATCGAGTTGCAGGAACAGGATCCAGCAACAGCAATTTGCACTTTTATAGTGGTAACAGATAAATCCTGGTTTCTGGAGCCGGTTGCAGCAGCTTTTCAGAAGTTTTTCTCGACTAAACTAAAACAGGTTGGAGCACAAACTACATCTTACATCTGTTTTTGCTTCTGTGTGCACAAAAAATAGTGTGTCTATATATTTAAACCAGCAAATAAGCGATTCATGAGAAATGAGAGGAAGAAACTACCTGAATAAATAACCACATGCAGTCAGAACAGCTTCAATGCACCTTGGCAGTGGTTCAACAATTCTCTGAAATCTACTGGAGCGTTGGAACGACCTTCTTCCAAGAGATCTCGCCTCATTTGGTGTTTTGATGATGGTGGTAGAGAACGTCTGTCCAAAATGTCCCATACGTGTTCCTCTGC
Organism: Anabas testudineus; assembly: GCF_900324465.2. Taxonomy (NCBI): domain Eukaryota; kingdom Metazoa; phylum Chordata; class Actinopteri; order Anabantiformes; family Anabantidae; genus Anabas; species Anabas testudineus. The sequence continues at coordinate 13,651,504 of NC_046631.1, read as the reverse complement.
ATTCAGATCTGGTGACTGTAGAGGTCACAGTCTCGTTTTCACACTCATCAGATCGTCCAGTGAGCTGGTATCATCCACAGAACAACAGTGGAGCGATTCTTTTCATCTTCATCATCTAGACACCGTTTGAATTTGTTCAGTACTTCAGCTGTACTGTTCCTACGAACTCAGATACTAATTTATGATCTCGTTAGTATTTTAAGAAGTACAGGCTAAAACAAGTGTGTGTGTGTGTGTGTGTGTGTGTGTACAAAGATTCTAATGAAGTTCTGATAATTCAACAGTTTGTCTTTTACATTAACACAAGGAGATAATGTTGTAAAGTTGTAATTAACAGTTGGAGATCTCGAAATAATAATTAAATTTGTGAGCAGGAAAATGTTCCTGACATCCTGAGATAAGATGTCAACACATTATTCAAAAAATATAAGAAGAAGTGTGGAAACAGAAAGCAGATCATATTTATATCTTTGTGACAAAAAGTTAGATAGAAGAACCATAAACTAAAGGGACAAAGACCTCGCACCGAGCATTAGAACGTTGGATCTGACTGAGACATTCACGTAGATTTATGATGTGGTCAAACTGTTTCTGTTTTTCTTGAACTCGCAGAGTGATGACACATCAGAAGAGCGATTCACAGGAATCCAAAACACGACCTGAGGCGGAGTGGAGGATCAGCATGCTAATGTGGTCAGTCTGGAAACACCCACACACACACACACACACACACACACACACACTCTGTCAGAAACAGCACCAAACACTCTTTCACTGGTTCTTTGGAGAAAATAGAGGCGATGAGGAGATTTTCAAATCAGTTGGCAGCCACGAAAAACCCACTTAGACACACTCATGTTTACAGTTTTCTCACATTTGTTCTTATTTTGTAAAAAAAGTCTTTTACATAAAGTTTTTAGACACATTTGATTTTGTACAAAGCATCAACACACACACACACACACACACACACACACACACACACTGCAGCAGAGAGAGTTTATGCAGGAAGACGTCTCACTCTGCTGCTGTGAAGACACCGTATGGACCTTCGGGACTCATCTGATCCATTGTATCACAAACACAGGACTGAGTTTGTCTGTGAGTACCTAGTCCTGCCTGTGATGTTTAAGATTCATTGTTTTTACTGGACGAAGACGTTTGTGTTCAAGTTCAATACGAGATGACAGTTTAGAATTGATGTGGTGCTACGTTCGTCTCCATATGTTTAGAACACAGAAGATACGAGTGGCAGGGCGATGCTGCATCTTCTTTACACAATCAGTCACTTTCAACTGGTTAAATGCAAAAACATGATCTGTGTGTGAAGAAATGAGAAATCACACTGACTGTATGATGCACAGGAAACGTCCTCATCAAGAAAACCACAATTAGAAATTCAATCTTTTGGAGAAAAAATAATTTTAGAACACAAAGCATCTAATTTTCAGATCAGATGTTTGTGATTCTGATTATTTTAGAATTAACTGTGTTTGCAAACCTTTGATTAGGTGAAGTGTGTTTGTACAGTGAAGCACTGATTGACTAGACATGAATTAAATAATAGTGAGCATGTACTTCACAGCCAATCAGGAGAAAGATGGAGTACGGATGATGGGGGGTGGTGGTGGGGGGGGGGCGCTTGGAGGTAAATTGAAATGTACTGAGGAAATTGGTTGTTTCCTTGAGACAAGTGGAGAAAACAGGAAGACGACAGACACTTTCCGTGTGTGTGTGTGTGTTTAGTAATTATATTAGCAGTCAGGGTTGATGGATGATTGAGGTTCCATCTGCAGCCCGAGGCCCAGAATGCACCACGGCACTATTAATCTGACATCGCTGCACCGTGTTTGTGTGTCCGACAGAGTCCATGTGCAGCAGTTTGTGTTGAAATTGTGTTTCAGTAAAAACAATTCAAAGAAAGTTTGAATAGCAAACTAACTGTTCAGTATGGAAACCCATTAGTGCCAGAACAAATGTTATATTCAGTAGTTTTTAAATACATCAGAATTTCTCTGTTTAACTTGTACAATGTTAGTGCATCAGCAAAACGGCACAGACCCTCTGATGACATCATTTCCTCTATTCATACAAAACACAAGAAGGCAAAATGCCAACTCAGAAAGTACGTTACATTAGAGTTTTTAAAATATATTGATCAAATGTAACATAAAGAACAGATTAAATGAGCACAACCGGTTTCTTCCAGTGTCGTGACTCCAACATTAATAAACATTTTATTTACTCACAGCGTTTGGTTTGGATCAGGGATTGTGATTCAATGATCTGATGATTTCTTAAAAAAGAAAAATCCATGATTCATTTCGCTGGTTTGATTCATTTAAAAAAGAAAAACTTTGATTCACAATATAATTATTATATGATTATGTTCACTACAGTAGCACAGCTGCAGTTTGGTGGCATAAAATGTAGAATTGAATCCTGTCGGACTTTAATAAACGCTGTGTCGCTTGGTGTCTGATCTTTCTAATGCACGACTGTTTTCTATCCAACGCCCACTGAGAGATTTTAGTGGAACTGATTTAACTGTACACGTGTGAGCACATCCATCTGTCGGAACCCCGTTGTTGAATAAATAGAACCACGTGCTGCTCTGCTGCCCACATTTGTGTCCATTTTAAAGTATTCCGAAGCCTTTTAGCTGCACACTGGTGGACAGGAGCGTATGTGCCCCACAGCAGCATTAATGCCAGGATGAAATGCAGCTGCTGACCTGTTGCTGTCAATTTACTGCAGCAGGAAAACTGCTGAAAGTTTCAGGTTTATAGAGGATACTTGACTCCGTCGGGGGCTGGAACTGTTAAATAATGCCTGAATATTGACCACGTGCTTCACAGATTTTTGTCTGTAGTGTTGAAAATCGTCCGTGAAGTTTCTGCGAGAACAGGCTCAGTAAATATACATGAAATCAATGTCGGTGAATCTCAGCGCACCTCGTGCACGTCTGATCTGTCAGTGAAAGGCTTTAAACGAGTCCGATAATAATACTAATTATAAACAGTCAGGCTTTGTCACCTACACTGTGTTTTAGTTTTTAATTGCACAAATGCACTTGAATGCAACACCTCTCTCCTCTTGCTGTCTCTAATGAGTGGTTTCAGTCTCTTGTAATAATAAAAGGTTTGTGAGAAAGAAAATGAAACCTTCTATTCTCCAGCTGTCACGCAGCAATAGGTCTCAGTCTGTCTGTGTGTGTGTTGCCGGTGTTGTGGGGACATCCTGGAAATCTGGTAACACAGTCACATTGTGGGAACTCGGCTTCTTTTTGGGAACAAATCACGTCCACGTGATGAAAATGATTCGTTATGGTGAAGATTTGGTTTGAGGTTATGATTAAGGTAGTGTAAGTCAATGTCCTCTGAAGTAAAGCAAGCACAAGTGTGTGTGTGTGTGTGTGTGTGTGTGTGTGTGTGTGTGTGTGTGTGTGTGTGACAGATATTACCATATCAATAGTTCTCTCCTCCTTCCGCCCACTTCTCCACTGTCTCCTTCTGCTGCGACGTAATTGTGGCCGATTATCAGACGAGCACTGTTATCAACACACACAAACATAGAAACTGGGAACAAAAGAAATCCAGTTCACTGGAAGGAGAGATGTGAGAGAAGAAAAGCCTCCGAACAATAAACAAACTGGCCGACACGCTGCACTCGTAATTTTCCTCCTCCACACAGAAAAGAATTCCAGAAACAGGAAACTAAAGTTCACCACCTCCAACTCAACTCTGTTACTTCTACTGAAACTCTAATGAAACAGTTGATGAGACCATTAATTATGGTAACAATGATTATTATTACCATTAATTATTATTACTGTGGATAATAAAGGACCATTATCAGAAATAATAATAATAAACCAACTGTGGCTCAAAGTTAAACTTTAGCAGGAGATGTTGTGTGTTTTCTAGTTTACATTAAACTGAGATCAATTTGTTCATTTGTAGTTTTTTACAGTTTTGTTTTGTTGACCACAGTTTTTTTAAACCTTCATTAATCTATTTTTTAACAGTTACATGGAAAAAGTCCCAGAGATGAAGTATTTTTATAGACACTAGTATATTTATTTATTTACTTCCTGTGCCATAGAAACAGATGCACTGTGTGTCACCTCCCCTCTCCTGTAAATACATGTAGTGTGACTGTGTGGGAGTAATTGGCTCCTGCAGGAATTCCCCACTTTGTCGTGTTTCTTTCACGACATGTTGGATATTTTAACTGTTGCCACCTTCAGCAGTTTCTACTGCACCTCAGGCACCAGAGCGGATCTCGAAGAATGTTCCTCCCCAAAGTTTGACCCTGCTAACAAGGATTGTCAGTGTTTTTAAAGCCTGATGTGTCTTATTAGCTGCTGTCATCGAGCTCCACTGTCCCAAAACTATTACAATCCCGTCAGTGTTGCACTGGGTGACACGTTCTTCACATGTGAACAAGCTGTGTTGTTGTTTTTTTTTTGACTCAATCCAACTTGCACCTAAAAACGTTCACACTCATACACAGTAAGCGTCAAACGTGGATTAATCCGCCACTGAAAATAGTCCCTACGAATGCACCATTTCTTTCTTTAATTGCTAAAACAACCAGCTGCTTTGTTAAATTACTGAGCCTCTTTAAATATTAAACTGTACATTTGTGAGATGTTTAAAGCATCAGGCCTCATTAAAAAGTCAAACACAGACTAGACGCTGTGCACATTAGGCCTATACTTAGCTTTGATCCCTGTCATCCACACACACACATGCATGTCGAACAAATCAGAACCCATTTAACTGGGATTTTAAAAAAAGGTCAAAGGGCTTTTATTTTGAAACAGATCAATATCATTCTTAACAACCACGTTTTCATGTTTTGGAGGTTGGAGCTGAGCAGCAGTTGATGTGATTCTCATCTCACACCTGTTATAATCCAGTTTTACTCAGCTGGATCTCACCAAACTAGACGTAGAAGAACAGATACTGAGTGCAGGGGTCACTAAACGATGACCCCTCCTGCACTTACAATATGAGAGAGACTCTGGTTACCGTGGTCTGTATGGTTACTGTATGCTGCTGTTGATTTTTACTGAATACACTATAAAACGCTGTAGCTGAAGGAGACTGTGTGGCTGTTGTTTACGCTTCTTCTTTCCTTTCAGGGGTTGAATCATCTGCCTCCATTTAACCCTGTCCTCTGCATCCTCCTCTCTCATCCTAACTAACTTCATGTCCTCTCTCTACATCCATAAATCTCCTCTCTTGTGATTTATGAGCAGTATGTTTACTAGTTTCTGTCCCGTTTATGGAAGACGTACACGTCCCTGTGTTAATGAAGTTCACACATTGTGTTTTCCTCCTAACTATAAACAGGAAATGTAACCCGGGCAGCACCGAGTTCCCTCTGAAATGTATTTTCTGTTGCAAATGAGTTGAATATAAAAATAATTAGTTGTAGCTCAGACAATGGACACAGATGTTGTATAAACCATCCAGTGGGCAGAGCTGGAAAGGAACAGTGGATTTTGGACTTTTGCATCAGTGTGTTGAGGAGCAGCTTGTTTGTATCTATAAACTGCGTCTTTATTAACTACATTTCTTCTGCTAATCATCAGTGAGCTGACTGACTGTGACTATCTGCAGTTTTCCTCCACTAATCCAGAAACAGCATCAGTTCTGTGAGCGCTGCCTGCTGCTGCTGCTGCATCTTTCTGCTTTAACCCGTTATTCAAACATCTTTTGCCCTTTATTCACTTCATGGAAGTTTTCATTTGCCTGCAGCAGGAAGCGGGTCTAATAAAGACCTCCATATAGTTTCTTTAAGTAATGTTTTTACACCTCCGACTCTCCTCCTACGCTGCGTCTATCCATCAAAGACAGAGAGGAGAGAGGATAATGGAGGTCACTGCAGAAAGTGATTCGTCTTTTCTTCACCACGCTCTTCCTCACGTCCTATTTTTCTCTTAACCCTCCTCAACTCTGTTCCTGTCTCCTGCTCTTCCCCTTTGCCTTTAAACCTGTAATACTAAAGAATTTAATTATATCATGCCGCTGTCGTCTTCCTCCTCTCGCTGCTCCACTCCTCGTCTTCCTCCCCGTGTTTACTTCACGTCTCCTCCTTTCTCTTGTCTATTTTCATGCCAGCCTCCTCCTCCCATGGTTCAATTTGGGACTTAAACAGGGCCAGCGTAGCCAAGTTTTACAGACACTATACATTATACATATAGTAAGAGAGAGAAGATCAAAAGTGGAACATGCCCACAGTACAGTGGAGAGGGAAGATAAAAGCTGAACTGAGAGATGAAATAAAAAGTGTAATGGAAGATCAGGATCCAGGCTGAAACCTTCAGATGTGGAGCTGACATTAAGCTAAATCTCAAATCAGATGTAATTGTGCGATCACTACTTTCTGATCACCTTCATCTAAAGCATGCACAGTTTTATCATGTGGCCCCGTCCCATACGAACAGCTGATGGTGTCTACTGACGCTCACAGTGCACTATTATCCCCATTAGTATTTGTGAAATGACACACGACTGTGAAAATGTGTCCTCAAATCTGTCCCGCTGCCGCCGAGACCTGAACCACGACAGCCAACGCTTCACCTCTTCCTGTAAACTTTCATTTTAGTCAGTCAGGGGAAAAGTAAATGAGACCAGTTCTTTCTACAATAACTCGTCTGTAATATAGCTGCTGGCCATGATCATGGTAACATGCTAACTCCATCCAACACTCCAGGAACAAGAGCTGAGCTGTGGAGCAGCAGACCGTCTGTTGACTGTGTCTCTGCTTAGTAAACAAAAAGTAAAAGTGGTTTTTATTTTATCATTCTGTGGACTCAGGTTCTCTTTGGAGGCTAAATCCACTCTGCACTCGGAGTCTCGAGGTGTGATGGTAAAAAGATTTCAGCTCAGGAGTGTAATATTTAAGGTCTTTTATCACTACCCCTCTAGACTCTCTGTGCCGTTCGTGGTTTTCCCCGTGTTCGCAGATTTTTTGTCCTAGTGGAGCATTTAGCAGCTAAAGAGCCAGATATTTCCCCCAGGAGCAGGTAGAGAGCGGTAAACAAGAGTGAATACTGGCCCTGTAATCATCAGGTGGCAACCAAATCTAATCTAAATCTTGTGTTTAGTATGGAACGTAATCAGGGGGGTTATGTTTCCATGCAGCATTTTTTAATGAGTAAAACTACGATTTATAAAAGAGGCACCAAGAGGAAATAAGGTTAGACAGTCAGTAACTGGGAAGAAAAGCACAGGTTGAAGCTAAAATACTGACTGGACATGGTCAAACACAATCATAAAAATATTTAATAACTGTGTGTGGTTCTGTAGGATTGAACGGTACAGGGCAAAGAAATGAATAAATGAATGAATGGACTGAATGGAATCTACTGCAGAAGAACAAGGATTCAGCAGTCAAACGTCAAACCATCATGTAGTGAATAGTAGGATGGGTACAGACTAGTTCCACTTCATCACCAAGTCAATACTTCATTTGGTTGTTTTCTTAATTTAACACAAATTTCCCAGTGTGAGACTAACGTGCTGAGACGTCTTAAGTTTCCACCACGACAGAAAAGACTAGTCTAATTTAACATCACACACACGTTCACATAAACACGAGCTCTGATAGTACGAGCAGTCTGTAAAAGGTTTCTTTTTTAGTACCTGTGGGCAGAACAGTGTGTTGCAAAAGGTTAATGTTGTTTCTCTGTGGGCCTCTTTGAAAGCCTTTTTCCCTGCTGCATTTGATGTGGACACCTTGTTACTATTGAAAAAATAGAAAAGGCTGAAACGGAAACAGTCTGCTCCTTATTTCTCCCTCATTGAACATTGGTGGGTTTCAATTTTTCTATTGTGTTCCAGCTCCTTTTCTCCCTGCAGCGCTGTGACTCACTGCAGCTACAAACAGCATTTTTTTAAACAAAGACCTGTGTTGGAAATAAAACACTTAATCTTTGTTGTGCTTGTTATTAGAGAACAGAAACTGTGTGTTTCTATTAAAGCGTGCGGCCATGCAGAAACACCGTAACAGGGATTTAAAAATGACCGTGTGTGTTACAGATAAATAAAATATGTAATTGACGTTTAGAAAATGAAGGTTAGAGATGTTTGTGTTGGGTTCCTAGTTTCTTGTTCCTACGATGAGTCTAACGCCGTTTGTTCGTCTGAGTTCGGGCTCTGTGGTTTGTCATCAACCTGCTCAGTCGCTGCTTCTCACTTGTTACTGACACCATGTGAACAGGCTGCTTGGGCCTTTTCATTTGTTTGTGTGTACGTGCACAGACTTCAGAGTCAAACTGTGACTGTTGGAGAATGAGTTGAGTGGACTTTACAGCTCACAGAGGCAAATAAAGTACTTTTAATCTTTTAGCACCTGAGGAACAGGATGTTATAACTCGATAGATCCACAGAGATGCTCCAGAGCATCACGTTTTACATTTAGTTTAATATTGAACTAATCCAGTAATACAGACGAACGGTGGCACCGTGTGCAGTCTCCTAATCTGTGGAGAACAGGCAGCGCAGAAGCAGGTTGAAACTAAAACGTCTAAATTTAAACCCACAGATGCAGCAGAAGGTACAGAATGACAAACATCCACAGATAAATTGATTAAAAGTAAATAATACAGACAGAAAGAGGGCGACAGAAACAGATGAGTGCAGACAGTTTGTCAGACACAGCTCAGCTCTGTGATTGTTTCTCCACCTTCTCTCTCTCTATCCTTGTTTTCCTGTCAGTCGTCCCGCGTTCCCATTACTCACTGGGTGAGAATGTGATGTTTAAATTGCTATATATTTTCCCATTGGCAACACCAATCTGTCATAGCCGTGATTTGTAACAACAAAATGACACAGTTCAGTGTGAGTTTTCTTGGTGCCGGGTCAACGAACCCAAAGTAAAATTCGACAGACACAAAGTTTTCAGGTGACAACATCGTCGCTGATTGTGTTGTGATTGCGACGTGATGTTTTTCTGCTTTTTATTCTTTTCTACTTCTGCGCTCACGTCGTAACCAAATTTCCTGGCAGCTCTCACTGTTTCATCTGATATGATATTATTGAGGAACTAACTCCAGCCTCTGTAAAATCCTGAAACATGCCAATAAAGTGAGTATGAGGTGAGAGGGGGGGGGGAGTCACACAGGGGCCGCATGTTCTGTCTGTTTGAAAAAGAAAAACAATAGTTATAATATGAGCCTGAAAACTCTTATTTTATTTTTTAAGTCTGCAGAAATCAGTTCTCTACCTGGAAACAACTCGGTTTCATTATATTATGACATTGTAGAATATTATTCTGTGAACATTAGCACAGCGTGAGTACTACTGAACAGTCTTTATCACGGGGAGTCAGTCACTACAGCATTTATAGGCATACGTTTTTACACGTATCTGTTAATTTCAGTGGATTTTCTTACAGTGGTAAAATGAATCTGTGCAGCTTCTGTTACTTCTCTGCACGGAGACGAGACAGTGGGTCAGTAAACAGCACTGAGCCACTGATCACAGCTTTAACACTGAGTTAGTTGTTGGATTATTGGTTTTGGTTTTAATTAGCTTGTATTCTGTTACCTAACGAGATTGTTGTTAGACTATTAAATCGGTTCAGTTCATAATTAAACTGCTAGCACTGACTTATAGGGTTCAGCGTCGTAGCATCAGACTGGATTTGTTTGGGGGAAGTGAAGCAGAGAGTTCATAAAGTTAATTATCGGGATAATTAGATGCTGGAGTTCTCCACTGTGCTCCTGGAAAGAAACAAGCTCAGTTTACTTACGATAAAACTATAAATATCAGATGTTTCAATGATTCGATGTCTGTTTTCTGTTGCACAAATGGTGTAGAGTAGCTCCTGACCACTAAACATAGACCCACTGAGCCAAACACAGTAGAAGAGATGAAAGGAGCAGAGAAATGTAAAGACAGCTACAGACAGCACCGAAAAATAAGATGATTTATGGCTCCTTGTATTGTAATGAACTTTATGCAAACATGGTCTGCAGTCATAAATTATCCACTGCACAGAGACAGAAAGAGAGAGAGTCCTTTGTTTTCCTGAAAAACACCAGCAGTTAGTTCTTTAATCTTCGCTATCCCACAATCCTTTGCAGGCTCACTTGCAGGGGTTATACATTGAGAAGAACTGCTGCTTCCAGCAGTACATTTGTCATTTGATTTTTTTCTTTTAATGATACCCTTAACGTTCCCAAACATAGAAACACATTATGATTTCATCCAAAAGTCACAGAGTAAAATCTTTACGAGTCACTTCCTGTAAAAAAAAAAAAAAAAAGTGTGTAAATGAGTCCGAGAAGCATTTTAAACAGACTGAAATCCAGATGTTCACCATGTGTTAATGCATTAATCTTACCAAGATGCAAACATCACTTATATCCAGCTGTTGAACTAAAAATCCAGTGAAATGAAAAAAGGGAGATGGTTCCAGACAGATGTGATGAAACATAGAAGAGGTCGTGTTGCATCTGTCAGACCCCGAATGGTTCAGCCGAGTTACGAGTGTAAAAGATTAGATTTGATTGACTCGTGTTCAAGTCTGAGTTGATTTACTCACAGTTAGATTCACTAACTGTGAGAAAGAGATCGACGTGTCTGAGTGGAAATGGTTTGAAACGTCGTCAGAGATTGTTGTGTGAACTGATAGTGACATTTTAAGGAAACAGCTTAGTGTACTACTGATCTTTTCACATGCGAAGAGCCTCTTTATTCCACTGTCGGTGTGAGGGCAGTTTATATACATATAAAACTTCTACCAACAGATATTAAGTTGACTCTCACTGAGGATTTCTACATGTATTAGTGTTTTTGTACCACAGAACTGAATTCAACACTGAACGTGAGCGGAATATTTAACATTATGAAAAGAAACAATTCATTATATTATTAAAGTTGCACAGAAAGTTTCCAGCTCCTTCACGAGTCTCTAAAGATTTGTGACTGTCAGACAAAGCTGTGTTTTCCCCTTTAAGACTTGAGTTGAATGAATCTCAGCAGTTTGTTCATTAAACTCATCATTTCAAGTCGAAAGACAATTGAAGTTAATGAGCTGTGATGTTGAATGAACTAGAAATTAGTAAAACGTGCGTATTTAAATGAATTTAACTTCTTAACACACCGTACGTTTGGACTCCAGTCACACGTCTTGTCTCTGTTTTAAATTATCCAGGTAGTACGAGCTGTGTTTCCATTGCTTCATCCTCCACCCACATTTACATTTCTGCTGCTTAAAGGGAGAAAATAAAGTAGAAGAAGAGAGGGTTTCCCTTCAGGAAACAAATTTAAAAAGTGGTGTCGAACAGGAGAGAGGCTTGGAAAGAAGAGAAGAGTTTTTCCCTCCAGCCAAGAGAAATCCATCAACCCCACACACCTCTTTGTCTTTGTGTCCGTCTGAAACAAAGGAGGAAAGTGACTGAGCTTTTATTTAAATGTAGCTGTTGCTGAAAAGTGCACACACACACACACACACAGTATATATATTTAAATAGAAATATATATACAGTATATACACACACAGCAGTCTATCAGTGTGTTTCCCAAAGCATCTGAGCGTCTTTTCCTCTTTTTTTTTATCCCCTCCATCCTTCCTCTCTAATCACAGCCTGGCAGACTGCTCGCTGAGTGTGTGAGAGTGTGTGTGTGTGTGTGTGACGAGGCATGAAGCAGCAAGGAAAAACCTGAGGAAATTTAAACTAGAAAGGGAGGAAAAAAACGAATTCAGAGAGAATGAGGAGTGTGAGAGAAGAAAATAAACGTGGAAGGATGGAAAATAGGGAGGCAGGATGTGAGAGAGAGAGATTTCAGTGGCCTGAAGACAGAAAAACAGCTGCAGAAGGAAGAAATACACAGTAGAGGCTGCACGAGGACAATCAGCATGTGTGTTAATTTGAGCCCAGATGTTCTTAATTTGTACCAATTCTAATTTCTTCAGTGTGTTTATTCAAACCCAGCGAGCGCTCACTCGACCTCACATGTCTGTGTGATTCAGAAACAGTGCAAAGGGAACTTCAGCTTCTTCAAGAGAAGCAAACGAACACCACTGGGTCCAACTTTAGTCTAAGTGTCGTCCTCTTACTCTAAGAGCTGTGACACAATGAGCCGTGGTTCGACGTCCTCTAAACTACACAGATTGTACATGTCATTAGAAATTAATGCAGAAACTGGAGCTTTCACAACAGCTATTTTACCATGTAAAAGACCATTTTCTCTGCCGTGTCGCTGTGGCTCCTGTTTATGTTGTAGACATTCAGTGTTCGGACTAATCTTCCTCCCTGGAGTTAACATTTTACATCCGTCAGACACACAAACAGTTTAAGGCTACTTCAAATCCAGAATATGTCGCACTAAGCTGAACCAACAATCACAGCGGCTCCACCAACAATACAACATGCTGCTACAGTTGTTCACCAACAGCCTAATGCAATGGTTAATTTCTACCAGGGGAGAATATCAAATATTTCCACCATCCTTTAACAGCTTAGTTTGGTAGTTTGGCTTTAAATAAATATGTGCTTACACTTTCTTTGGACCTAGTTTTAAGTTCAAAAATCTTTAATGCACATTAAATAAACTAAAAAACTCCAAAACTAGAACAGAAATCTGTCAACTGAGTGCTTTTCACTGTAAAATGCAATTTATTATAAAGTCTCTCTCTTAGTGGGAAATAAACGAGTGGTCATAGCTTTTCAAATTGTTGTTAGACCTGTTAGAGCCTGTAAGCAATTTTATAATGTATATTATCAGGAAAAATGTATGTAGGGTCTTTTTTTAAAACCAAAAACACCAGAGAAGTGTAAGAAAGGTTAAGAAATGAATGGAATCAAACAGAATTAGTCAGTTCTACAAACATTAGCATAATTCTTGGCTGTTTGACAGATTTTCTCCTTGGTTCATTTCCGCAGAAAAGATGTCAGATCGTTTCAGTCTCATTCATCATGAATTTATTTCCTCTGTGGCAGCAAATCACATTACACAAGCTTTCAGAAACTTCAGCAGGTTAAACCGGGATAACCAAACACTTTTTTAGGGGAGAAAATACACTGAAAACACTCGTACAGCAGCATTAGGCTGCAAACAGATCCTAAATCAACACTTTTTGTTAAATACGCAAAGAACTCCTGATGGTACCAACATGTAAAGGTCTGCTCTTATATATAAGACCACACTTCTGTTCCTCACTGGGGGTCAACAGGGAGGCCTCAGTGTTTTAGCAGGAGTATGCCCTACAATTCATACTAAAGACTATAATTAATAGATAACTTTCTTTCTTTAAAAGGCACCTCTGTTGCAGATCATCAGGTCATAATGAGCACAATTTAGACACCTGTAAAATTTTTATTCATATGTTTCTTGCATATATAAAACCTTTTTTAGGGGGGTTCTTGTTAAAATGAGCCGCCTAAGTATCACCTAAAATGTTTTTGACCAACTCAGCTAATATTAGCTCAGTTAGCTGGCAGCTACAACTATACAGTTGTGCCTGAGACTGTAATTGGTCTTTTCTAAAGGTGGTCTTTTCTCTCTTCTCTTTCCACTCACACCAACCAGTCGAGGCAGATGGCCGCCCACCCTGAACCTGGTTCTGCTGGAGGTTTCTTCCTCTAAAGGGAGTTTTTCCTCTCCACTGTTGCCTAAAGCTTGCTCAAATGGGATCGCTGGGTTTTCTATATCATTTTTTTATACAATTATACTCTATAAGGTGTTAAACCTTGCACTGTAAAGTGCCTTCAGATGACTTCTGTTGTGATTTGGTGCTATACAAAAAAAATAAAATGAAATTGAATTGAATTGCTGGAGGTTAAACTGCCCCACGATGCCATATAAAATAAGCAAATCGATCAAACGCACCGATAAAATGCTGCTTACTCACTATTATGTCTAAAAATAAAAGCACAGTAACAGGGAACTTTGTTAGCATCGAACATTTCTGATGCACAATTTGTAATAGAATATTTTATACTGCAGTCATTAAAAGTGACTTTGTTGATCCCTTGGGAAATTTAAATACCATTTCTTCTTTCCTGATCAACATCATATCAACATAACATAATAATGCTGTTAAGTTCTTCTCATCGCCACGTTCTGGAAATGCTTCGCTGTCACTTTCTTTGTTTTGCTTTTATATTTGTACTGAGCTGTGGTGCTTGTGGGTTTTGGTGGATCATTTATTTCCTGACTTTGTCCTCCAGGCAGCATTTCTGCTCAGGCTCGGTCCAGATTTCCAGAACAGGAAACTTATGCTGCCTGTGGGGGGGCACAGTCGGGGAACAAAGGTCTCCTGGTCACAGTAAACGTCACACATCATTGTGCTGCATGAAACACTGGAAGATGCCTGAATGTAGTTTGTAAGATGATGACTGATATGTGTCTGTAGCTATTTCATGTAAGCACTTTGTATATAGAGGAATGAAGAACAGACGCTTGTCGGGTGTAACGAGGGTTGATTAGGATGGGACATAGAAGACAGCCAATCACATATCAGTGACTAACTGAAATAAAAACAAGGCTTGAAAAAATGCATTATTCTGACAGAAATAAAATAGTTTTCTGTTTTTAATAGATAGTAAACACAGGAATACACAACCAATCACGTGCCGGCGTCTGCCCCCAGGCTTAAAGTGATTGGCTGACATCTCATTATACACATGACTGAGGCTCAAACAGCAGAACTGATTGGTTAGCTGAAGGGAAATGAAAATGTGATTGGTTCAAGTTAAGGTTGAAATACAAATGAGGCTGTTTTGTTCAAGGTGTAATGTGAAATTCTACTCAGTTGTGTCTCTGTGGAGATTTCTCACTTAAAGAATCAGTGCAGTGAAACTTCGGGGGGTGGGGAGAGATTGTTTTTCCCTCCTTGGAGAAAACTGACCCAAACAAAAGGGGGCATTTCAGATCTCAACTGTTGCTTGTGCCTTAAATCATGCTGTAATTATGAGGAGGCTCATAAATGTCTTAGAGAATGGCTGTGAGTGTCGAGTAGTTCACAGAATTTACTGGACAGGACCAAAGCAGCAAACATCAGAGTCAGAGGACGTTAAGTTGAAGACTGTTGAGGTCAGTAGTTCAGTCTTTGTGAAACTCACTAAATAAAGTGGAAATAGCTCCAAGAAATCACGCTCAAGCATGTCTGGCCAAATAGCTCGTGGTGGTAGGGTGGTAGTGAATTTCAGTGTCCAGCACCTAAAGGAGACTCTCAAAGGCTCAAACTAACGTGGATCCAACACCCAAACACTCAGAAGTGCCAAATGACTGAGGGCGTTAGAAGAGTGCTCTCAAGTTATAAGGTGGTGCGTTCAGTACTTGGTGAATTTTGAAATGTGACACTCGGATGAAAGCCTTAAGGATTCTGACCAAACAGCTCAGTCTATTAGAGGAACTGCTTGGAAGTTTTGAGGCTCAGTATTCATTGAGGCCTAAAGCTAAAAACCAGGCAGTGTGGTGGGCTGATGTTAGAAAACGTAAAGCAGTATGGTAGTAAATACAGTATGAAGAGTAAAGTCTTTCAAATCAGTGGAGTTATTCATTGTTGGCCTAACAGTGAAGACTGAATCTGGATCAGGATTGAGAGCTGGTTTTGGTTAATGCCACAGTGGAAGTTCTCAGTGGCCACAGGTCAGACTTTGAGGTGTGGATGTGATGAGGGCGTTCCTGCCTCTCAGGGAATATACCCAGAATTAATGATAGTGTTTTTGTCCATAATTTATCTCAACGTGATAATTCCTTGAAAATCCTCCCGTGACACAGACTCACAGAAAAGCACCGACAATAACGCAGAGAATAAGATATTTTGAGCGCCACCTTCTGGACAATCAGGGAAGGTCAAATCTTGTGCATCACATATTAAAGCAGAATGCTAACTTGTGGTAGACGTGAGAAGCTACACGTTGGCTGGGAGAGGTGGAACCAGGGGTGGGATCCGGGGTGCGAACTTTATCGACTATTTTTTGTGAAACACAGGTGACCTACACTTTGTGGTGGCCTTGAACCCGTCGTGTTAGTGAGTTAATGCTACTTTCTTTAGGTAAAGTCTGGGATATTTTTTATAACTTGCAGCATCACAGAGCTGCTATTTATATAAAACTGTGACTGAAACAGTGACTTAAACATCTGTCTTCCAAAACTGTGACACAAGACTGTGGACATTTGCAGCTTCAATCTCAATTTCAGATGTGTTACTCCCCCAGTGTGAGGGGGGCACACTCGTCGTAATGGGCTAATAACAATGTTGAGGAGTCACCAACATGTTCTACTTTGTAAATAAATTCAAAAGCAACAAAATGATACCGTACATGCAATTCTTAGTAACAGGAAAGTAGTGGAAAAACACATTTAAATAAATTTGAATCTCTGTTCCAACTCCACTTGTCCGCCAATTATCTGCAGCTCCTTCAGATAACAGCTGCTCCATATTCACAGAAGGAAGACGGAGGAGAGAAACTGTGAATGTTAAAATGCTTTAATAGTCACAACGAGCAGCCTCGGAGACAAACAGCAGACAGAGACAAAGAGGAACCTGCAACACACTGATCGAATAATCAGTGTTCACACCGGCTTACCCCTCTGTACAAATGAATAACACACTGATGAATTACCTATTGTTAGAAAATAATGAAACACTCTCCCTGCATCCTACACACATTTAAAAATGAATGGAGTAGAAGACTTTTCTTTTACTTTATTCAAAGTAAAAGTCATTAAAATAGTGTTCGGTGTGAGCACCAAACCAAGAGGGACTGGTTGATAGCATAAGTCACACGTTCAGGTTGTGCAGAAAGGCTAGTTAAGACATGCACCGTTAACATAATGTAGTAAGTTAATAGAAACGCTGCTCAGTTTGTACTAAATTTGTAGACTTTTACTTTTTATTTTACGTTATGTTGGACATACAATAATAATCTGGTCATGGAGAGTGAGTCACAAACAGAACGGGAAAAGCATCAGTCTATGAGTCAGACTGCGTTTAAACCTTATTTAAATAGGAAAATGAAAAATCAGAGTGAAGCGTGTCTGACAGGAAGGTGGGAGGTGACGTCTCACTGATGGATCTGATCGGTGTATTTTCCTGACAAACACCGAGTTGCAGAGTGACGTAACTAGATGTTGAGTTTTCCTCCTGCCTCTCTCTTTCATTTCGCCTCGTCTTTTATTTATTCGTCTGCGTGTTTCATTTCTCCATTCTCTTTACCTTCTTGTCTTTATTTCTAACTTAAATTTCCATCTCTTTGCCTCTTTGTGCTCATTTATGTGTTAATTTCATCACACACATCATCTGTCTCTCTCTCTCTTCATTCCACAAAAAGATCCTGTTGCTTTACAGTAGAAATTAAATCTCGAGAGCCTAAACACCCCCTAGAGGCTGCAGTGTCATTACATCTTACAGCCTGATCAGGAAAGCATGAATGTCTTCTTGGATATTTCTTCAATAGTTGTCGAACTGCAGTGATATTTGGTTTGACAGGCATTTCCATCCACTATTACTCCTCAGCTCAGATACTGCAACCAGTTTAGTCCAGTCAACATACGTCAATACATTTCAAACCAGCTCATTGATGAATGTAATATCACCACAGGGAGCTACACACACGAACGTACACAACCAATTGACAGAATCATCTCGTCTGTTACTCTTCAGCTGAAGTTACGGTTGTACCCAACGTTTATGCTGCTAATACAACTACTTTAATTATGTACTGCCTAGAAATTAACATAGTACTTTCCATTTGACAGTCTTACATATTATTCATGGCTACGTCCATTGATTTAATCAATAATCTTATATTCAACCCCAACAGTACCAGTTTCCCTCTGGTCAGTACTAGGTATGTTGTTGTAGATGATAATTCACTTTGTAAGGAAGCAGTAAAACTTCACTGTAAAAGGAAGTCTTGTCTGTTTACTTAGTTTTACCAGGCTCTAACAGTCCATCCACCTCTGTTGTCTCATTATCAATTTAATTTCATCCACCAACCGCAGCAGCTGTAGTTGTATTATAGTGTTGCTGCTCTCCGACTTTGTACAACACAAAGGTCCAAGTTACTCAACCAGCTTAAAGTGGTCTGAGTTTGGTTGGTGGGTAATAGTGGGGTTTTCTTAGTATTTCACCTGTAGTTTCTCTGTATTTACCAACTTATTAAATGTGTTGACTACTTGTTAAATGACCATAATTCTTATATTTACCAGGTAGTAATTAGGGGAAAGGTTAGGTCGGCACAGATGTCTGTGTTAGAACAAGATATGGTCAGTGTAAGGTGCAATAACATTCAAATTCATCCTGGTTTAAAATGTTTGAAAATCAGAGATAAGAAGAAAATGAGGCTGATACAGATGGGAAATAATCTATCTGGAGTTCAGCTGTTTTCTGAGCACAGACAGTCTGTTGTTTGGTTATCTACAGCTGACGTCTGTACAGTTGGTACGTAGGCAGTTTGAGATGAACAAGAACATTAATGAGCTGTCAGTGCAGGTAAATGCTCCTAAAATGTAATGCAGTTTAATGAATGATCATTTTAATTATTTGACCACTTGAATATTTTATATTAATAATTTATAACGAGTGTTTAATGTGAATGAGATTTACCACCAGTTCTATAGACTCTTTTCACTGTCTCGTTCAAAGGCAGCTGACATCAACAAGACAACTGCTCTTTCAACTGAGTTCTCAGGTTTTTGGAGGCGGTGATCTAAGAATTAGCTTCTTTAAAATGTATTTGTGTAGTATTCATCATCATAAAATGTACACTTCATCTAAATCCCATTTTTCAACATGGTCGGGGTCCATGTTGTTCATGCAGAGTGCTTTTTCAGGTTGTCCTGGACAACTTCTGTCTCTTGGTCGACTAGAGCTGTGACACAACAAGCTCATAGGTCGCCCATCTGTGAACATCTGTGTGGTTTTTGCAGTGTGTCCTGCACCGTTGGCCCTATTCAGACCCCCATCCGGTCCAGACACAGTCGACATGAGGCAACGCAGCAGTTGGGCTAAGTCGCCTCCAGTACTTTGGTGTCAGCTCTGTGTGTTTGCCCTTTAATGAAGCACATGCACTGATAAGTAGAGACTGTGCCAACCTGCCCCACTCTTCCCTACGGTAATAATAAAATCCTCAGGACTGTGAGGACACAGGAGCTGAGGAAACCTGATGTAAACATGCTTACTTTCAACGTCCTCGCCCTCTGCAGGAAATCACTCACTTGTGCAACTAAATTAAATTCTGACTGAAAACACTGCATCAGCCTCGTGGCTAAAATGAAAAGTCAATAAAGTATCTTGTTCCCCTGCAGACGAATTTAATTCCTCGCCTGTAAAAGCGACACTGAGTAAATTCATATTCACACATTTACAGTCTTGTTTATCACAAACCTGATGAAGCTCAATATAGTACAGTCAATAAAAGTCACTTCAGGCTTTTAATGTCAGTCCAGAGCAATTTATATAACCACAGGAACAATAGGAATAAAGGAAACGTTTGCAGCCAGCCAGTGATTCAATTATTGAAATTCTGCTTTTCTCACTAAATGTCCTGTGTGTCTAGTGCTAATTTGCCTAAACACACATGTTGAATGTCTTTTATTTGTTTTTATTAATACTCAGATGTCCCAGCTGCTAGTATTTAGCCCCTTGTCACTGATTTCTCCACCTTTTCTACGCATTTACTAGAGAGCGTGTTCAGGAAAAAGGCCTGCAGACAGGAAAAGTAGGAATAAAAGGAGAGATTATTTCACTTAGCGATGCCTCCTTGTTTTCCTGACTCCACCTCTGAGGTGCAACTAGTGGTTACGACTCCACAACATCGTCGTGTGAATATTTTAGCATGCTAGTCGTCAACCTCTTTTTTGTTCTTCCATACGTCCTGCTGTCTTCTCTTCTTCCCCACCTTTCCTTCCCTGTTTCCTCTCCACCTTGTTGGTTTTCCTTCCTAACACCTCCTCCTTTTCTTGTTCCACAGCAAAGAGCCTTCACTTTGAACGAAAGACAGAATGAAATTAGTTTAAAACCTACAGAAGCTAAGAAATGAAATCAGCAGGGTTTTGATGTTCAGAACTACACAACCAGTCCAGACGCACACTTACTGCCGTTTCCACTGAACTCACAACTGTTTTATCTTCTTTCTCTCCACCTTCTTCCTTTTTTCTTGTCATTTCTTCCCTCTCTCGAAGGATTTGCCTTCATCCCCTCCGTCAGCAGCGGAGTGTGTGTGTGTGTCTGTGTGAGTGTGTGTGTGTGTGTGTGTGTGTGTGTGAGTGTGTGTATGTGTGTGTTCGTGTAATAGTTTTGGGAATTACGACGAAATTTACAAGTTCACCTTGACACCAGCAGAACTGAATTATGCTCCTCTCTTTCCTTGCGACTCCACAGACTCCATTTTATTTTGCGTCCTTCTGTGTTCTAGTGTCCTTCCTCCTTTCCTCTTTCCTTGTTTTTCTCCTACAGCCTTTCTATTCTCTACTCTTCTTCTCTTCTTTCTCGTCCTCCTTTCTTACTTTGTTTACTCTTTCCTTTCTTTGTCACCTTCTCTTCTCTTTTGCTTCCTTCTTTCCTTCCTTACTCCTTCTTTCCTTCCTTACTCCTTCATTTTCTCCTTCTCATCTTCCTCGTCTCACCTTCTCTTGTCCACTCTTCTTGTTTCCTTCTCTTTTCTTTCGTCGTCTTTCCTTCTCTATGTCCTCACACCTCTTCTCTCCTTTTCATTTCATCCCTCCTTCTCTTTCTCTTCTTATCATTTTGCTGTCTATCTTTCCTCCCCTGCTTCTCACACTGCCTCCTCTTCATCTCCTTGTCATTCCTCCTGTCTGGCCTTTCCCTCTCATCTACTAGATTTTCCTCTCATTTCATTTTCTCCTCCTTTCTATCAAATCTCTCGCTGTGTCCTGTCCCTCTGGTATGTCTCTTTTTGATGATGGATGTGGTGATGGATGCTGCGTTGCCAAGGTAATTTGATGGATGGTTTAACAGAGCACACTGTCAAACATATCTGCAACTTGAATTTAGAAACTCTCAGTTGGTCTGAAAATCACATTGTTGGTCAGATTGTTTTTGTTGCAGGGTCACAGACTCGAACCTCGGGACTTATATGAATAATGCTGATTTAACAAGCTACAAAAACCTATGTTTAATTTTAAATGAAGTTCAACTAAAAGACAGGGAATGAATTGAGGAACATGTCAGCATGAATAAAAAGGCCTCATCCCAACAGACGACTTCAACCGGCAATGGTTGCCCAGACAACGAGCAACATTTATGCTAATGTTTCTACACACACACAGTCTCTGAAGCTGGTGATGGTTATGAATGACCCACATATGAATCATAATTAAAGGAGTATTTCCCCAAATTATCTTCTCGTAACAAGGAGCAATGGGACTCCGTGTGTGTTTGTGTGCGGCTCGTCCTTGAATTCTGGCAGAAAAGATGAATGAGCTGTAATTACGCTGATACAAAGATAATCGCAGGAGGAAACGAAGAGCCAAGGTCGACCACCGAAGGAGGAGAGCAGCTTATGAAAAATTCACCTGTGAAAACTTAAAAATGAGTTTTCAGTAAAGAAGTAGAGACTTTCATTGGCAGCGTGAGTTACTGTGTGTAATACTAACTTCAATTCTAAACCTGTGTGTTTATCTGTTTAGTAAGATTCAGTTTGGTAGTAAATTCACTCCCTTAGTTCATCAGGGCCACTAAACTAAAAACAACGGTCACTATTTTCACATCATACAGTATAGCTCCTTCTATCCTTCTAATCAACAATATGTCTGCACGCGCCAACAAACAAAAACTGAAACCAACACAAAGTGTCCGGTAGACGTTTAAAAAGGTCTCTCTTCACCATTCATTCCTTTAATCCTGACAGTTTGAGCTATATATTGTGTCTCTATTACACTGCTGTCAGTCACCTCCCCGTCACGTTTATCTATGATTGTTGAATGAATGATGAGTTCAGTTCATGAGTTCAGCTGATTTAACCGTTTAGTTTTTCAGAACTCGTCCACTTCCTGGTACCAGTTCATCATGGTTCTGTTTAAATCACTAGACGTTGTTGATAATCTGTGTTGGTGTAGTTGAGGTGATGCCATGTGGTGGAACTAACGCTACCGGTTTAGCTAAAGTTGAATTAGATAAAGGTCTGAGTTTATTTATTAAAGTTATTTGGTGAAAAATAAATCCTCTGTTCTTCTTGGTGGACTCATCTTGACTTTTGAATCACCGTCAGCCCTTCGTGGGGTGGCAGCAGTTGACTTTGCTCCTACTGCTCGGCTTCCTGTGGTGTCGACTCCGTGTGGCTCATCAGCGATCGACCACGAGATGCTGCGTTACTGTTTGATACAACACCGAAAAAAATAATCATCCAATCTGGCCGAGTCAGAGGAGCATCAAAGGGGAGCTACTGCTGTGGTTTCTACTGACTGAACTCAACAATACACCTCCTGCAGAGAGGATGAGAAGAAGAATGGGAGGCTGGAGGGAAACCGACCTGCAGGCAGTGATGACAGAGGATCTATCAGACTGCTGCACAGAGAGAGACCAGCACGCTGTAATTTATCCAACAGGAAGAGTGGAACAGAATTAAAACCTGACTCAAGGAATCACTGACTGTGCTAATGTCTCTCTGAATTATATAACTTCTCATGTCCAAATATTCAGAACTAGAAATTCTATTATTTTATGTAACAACTCATTTTAGCATCATTTATTATTTATTTACGAACTCATCCTGCTGATGCTCCCATTTGAACGCTAATGTAATCTTAAAGAAACCTCTGGGCAAGATAAATAGAAATAAAGTACAAAACAGACACTGATAACCGTTTTTATTAAGTTACTGTGTATTTCAAATGAGAACCTTTGTATTTGGACACTCTGGATTTAACAATATAAATCTAGTGAACGAGGGAGGTGGTGTCATGAGCTGTAGCACCGTCTGCTTCAAGCCTTCTTTACTACAGTCTGTAAATTAGTCCCACCTTCTAACCAGGACCCCAGTGGACAGTGAAGCAGTTTTGAGATGTGAGATGGCGTTACGTGATGCACAGAGCATTTTCCCCATAGACAGTCTTTACTAAAGATGCTAAACTAGAGTATTCCTGTTGATTGTGTTTTTTTAAAGCTGTTACACTGATTAAATCATCATAACATCAGACTGAAAAACAAATTGACGATGCTGGAGTTCATCTGATGTTTTAAATTTGTCTTTAACTTTGATTGTTGCTTATTTCTCACACATTGTTTGTGCCCTAAAAAGACATTACTGTTCTTGTATTCAGTCGTACTTTTATCATTGCTGATACAGGCACAGTGAATGCATCATCAGATATAAATTAATCTCTCTTATGCTTCTCTGGGGGACGACTCTGGATCGGTTGCGCTGTGGAGCATTTTTCTTTAATTTAATGTGTTTTTAGACTCTCGTGGCTCTAACGCTGCTTTGGGATTTCTCTCAGTTTTAATGTGTTTTTTTGGCCGTCATGGTTTATAATGTTGCTGTGGGGATTTGAAGCAGTCCTGTGATATTTGAAATGTATTAAAGGTTTATTGGGGTTTTCTCTATCAGGGAACAGACTCGGTGGGGAAGTTTAACTGATGTTACTTTAGCAGCTCTGCAGGGAATTCGACCAGTTTAGTTTAAATCAGCATATTATTAATCATCTCAACAAATCGATCCCTCAGATCAATAAATGAGCATCAGAGACGGCAACAAGGTGATTTCATGTGGAAAGTAATCAAGGCTGCATGTTTTGTAAGTGGCCTTTAGGTAAAATACAAAGACACTGTCAGCACGTTATGCAGTAAATAATGTGGAGTAAACTGCAGTATTTTACAATGCAATAGAGTATAAATATGAAGTATGAGGAGCCACGGTGTTATAGTCATACAGGTGGAGAGCTCAGCTGTTTCTAACGTGGATGTAATTAAAACGAGTAAAGATGCTAAATCAGCAGATATAAAGAGACATGGCTGGACACTGGTGCCGTCTTCTTCAGCATGCAGCAGCTGCTTATAGACTGGAGTACTACAAACATGGAGCCTGGTCCGCCACTGACCCCTGCCCACCAGTGTTGTGATGGAGAGAGGTCAGTGTGGGAGACATTTAATATCAGCTGTGATTGACAGGTGTCAGAACACACAGTGAGCCGCGCTGACGCCCTGTCCACCACAACATTACAACCACCGGGCGGCCAAAAGTAGAACAGTTCTATCCCGGAGTAATGTCCAGTAGTGACAGACTGAAGGTCACGTCCAGCTCAGTGTCAGGTCGAGTTTAACCATGAAAAATATTTTGAGAACGGTTCAGGTTTTAGTTGAGTAAGAGCGGATATGTTCTCTGTATCGGTTGCAGTTAGAACCCCAGTCCCCCACATGCTACCACTACACTATCCAGACCTGCTGTTACCACACAGCGCCCCCTACAGTCCACTGCCTTGAACTTATCACATCATGAGACTGTGCTGTTGTTATTCCCACTTCCAGTGAATCTGCGTCTGCCTTTAAATCAGGCCTTAAAGCATAATTCTACAGGACTAGTAGTACTAGGAGTGTTTCTGTTGGACTGTACCTGATGTTTTAGTTTTTATTGGCTCTTGATTCTTTGGTTGGTGCTGTCGCTGCTGCATGGAGGCTCCGGGTTTGAAGCTGCTGGTGGACTGGAGCTCGTTGACTGTCTCCATGTGTTAGCTGCTCCTCCTGTTTAATCTTTACAGCCCAGTGTTTGGAGACGATGCAGCAGAAGTGTGAAACCAGAAGACCCGCGTCGTGTTGTCATGATTCACCGCTGACTGTGTGGGTGGCCTTTGTGTTATCCGGGCCTCTGGATGATTGACGGCTCACTCAGGGTAACGAGTTTTAGTTTGGTGGTGTGTGTAGTCATGTGGCTATCTTTGTGAGGACCAAAGTTAGCATACGATACGAGCATTAGTTCAGCGAGTGTCCTCACAGCTGTGGAAAGACCAGCGTGTGTGAGCTTCTCAGTTTGCTGACAGACTGCTGAGTCCACACCTGGATGATTAATACACCTGGAGAGAAAAACACACAGAGTAACAGGCCTTTGTGTGTTCTGTACGTGTGTGTGTGTGTGTGTGTGTGTGTGTGTGTGTGTGTGGTTTTGGTTGTGTTGAACTTTCTCGTGTTGAACCTGATGTGAATTGACACATGAAAATACCCACAATCCCCCAGGACAGGTGCTGAGCCGATTACCTGCTGCTGACACCACACACACGTTTTCTTAAAAACAAGTGGTGGAGAAATAAAAACGTTTCCATCTAGTTGGTGTCTGTTGGAATCGAACCCTGAACTGTTTGTTACAGATCTTTTAGAAATTTCAATGCTGATTATATTTCACATAAATACTTTAGTAATAAAAAATACAAGTTTTAAAAACAGATATTTCATGCTAAAAAGTGCTGTACTGCTTGTTTTACTATTCCACCACTTGACTGTATATAACGCCTATATGTAGTGTTACATAACGTCCAGTTTAATATTCATCTCCATTCAAATGACTTATTCAGAGCAGGGTTTGAGTTCTGTGTGCACACTGGATGAAGTCCACTTAAAGATGTCAGTATGCAAACTGAATGTGCTTGATGTTTGAGTGTGCTCTCAGAAGACACTGTTCTCCTACAGCGTTGTGCACAATAGAAATGCAGACATGCAAACCAGAGGATATAACTTAAAATGTCCAGTTATATAAATGTTTCATTATTCAGTAGTCGTGTTATCTCTTGAAGTCTCGTAGGAAGGACTCATCCAGCATTCAATCTGTCTCGACTAATATTTTTTGACGTCGTCTTCCGTGAACATAAAGTATTGTTCTTCACTGAGATTTGATTTGAACAGATTCTCAGAGGACACACTGTCACTTAACTCTAGTTTGATGTTGGGAGCACTGCATCCCAAAAAACTGCTTCTCAAAGAGCAGAGGACAACATAGTTTTAACAACCCTGGATGAAGGCCACCAATCCTAGGATTGATGGACGCAGTGACGTTGGCATTTATAAGCTCCAAGGCCGAGAATACAGAGAACCGAGAGAGGGAGACGGGAGAGGAGGAAGAACAACTACAGGAGAGAGAATTGACATGTTGGGTTCAAAAGGAGTTGAATTATCAGAGTAGGGACAAACGGGACTTGTTGAAATGAAATTGTTCTTATTTCTGGTCAAGATAGTTCTTCTAATTCCTTTAATACACAAAATCATAACAGTTCTAGCACATACTGTATATAACGACTATGTAATTAGGACACAGTAGACTTCTGGTTTACAATCAGTTCTGGTTCTAAGATGAAAAAGTTCAATTCTGAGTATCATTTGTTTTCAAGCTGTGACGCTGCTCTGAGGAGTCGAGGGAGCTTGTTTGAATAATGCAGTTTGACCAAATCAAAAAGTTGGTGAAGCAGTGAGCAGTGCAAGCTTCGTGCTTCAACAGCACTTGAATATCCAGTGATTCTGCGACTGTGAAATTCACCTCGAGTCAATACAAGTCCTGTTTTGCATAATAATCCATCTCTGAACATAACGAACACCCTACACGAGATGTTCCAAGTGTTTCTCTCCCTTCATTCTCCTCCTACTACTCACTCTGTGTTACAGAGACTGTTGGTAAATGATGGATTATTGATACAGGGACAAAAGGATCAATAGAGGGAGGAGAGAGGCTGAAATTAGGCCACCCATCTGTTCACAGGGATCCATTTATCTGCTCAAAAGTCAGACTGTTAATCTGGAACGAAAGACAGGGGCAACAGCACAGGAGGAGGAGGAGACACAGAAAATGTAGTAGGTCATAAAGGAGAAGTGATGGCAGCTAAGGAATAGAACAAGGAAGAGGAAGAAGGTAGAGGAGCAATGAAAGTTAGAGATCAGGAAACAAACGAGGCAAAAAAAGAGTTTAAGAAAGATGACGTGAGAAAGGAAAAGGAGGTAGGAAATAGTAAATAGGAGGAAGGAAATGAAGAAGTGAAGGGGAGGATGAGGAAAGGATGAAATAAAGAAGAAAATAATAGAACTGGGAAGGAAAGAGTTAAAAGAAAATGATGATTGGAGGACAGACAAGGATACAAGGAAGGAAACAAAGGAAACACAAGGTGGAATATTGTGGATGATGGAGGCAGTGACGAACAACAGGACACGACGAGGACTGACGGCTTCAAATTAGGAAACAATGAGGTTGGTGAGGAAAAATACAAAGAAGAGGAGGAGGTGAGCATGAGGGCAGTGGGTAGAGAAGGAAACAAGCAAATAAGGAGGTATGGAAGGAAATTAGGAAAAAGGAAGGTAAACGTGGAAAGGAGTGAAGGATGAGTGAGAGAAGTAGGAGATAGAAATCCATAAGAAGTAGGAAAGGAGACAAGGAGTCAGGCTGTGAGGAAGGAAATACTACATATGATCCTTTTATTGATGGACAGACATACAGCGCCCCCCAGTGGCTGCTGGTGCACACACACACACACACACACACACACACACACACGTGTAACATTTCATTATAAACTTTCTATAAACGCTCCACATCATTACACTGATGGAGTTAATACACGATATCCTGTTTCTCTCTCGCTCTCATAATGAGAATAAATGAGCCTCTTGCCCCAAATGAGAAGGTAATGGAATATTGAAGAAATGATTTTCCCTCTCCGCAGCCTCTAACCTGTGTGTGTGTGTGTGTGTGTGTGTGTTTAAAGTTAAGTTCAATTGATCCATTTACACTTTCAAAGTTTGTTTTCTTGATCTTTTTTTGGATTTGAGGTCGTTTGTTCAGATAATTGATGTGTGTGGAGGATGATGACGCTTTTCTTTGTTCCTGTATCAGAAAATTTCCAGGAAACGAAATTTCAACGTTTTCGAGAACAATCTTTGAAATTTGTCTCCAAATATAAAGAAAAATGCACATTCCCACTTCCCACAGCAGCTGTAAAGGAACAAGTCTCTAATTAGGCTTAACATGACCCAAGTGCTAATTGGTTTTTAATTACTGGACAGTCAATTAATGAAGCTAATGAAGACTTTAACCTCCCACTCTCCTGTGGTTTAGTCGACTTTTATTACGTTTGTCTCCACGTCACCTGTTTGTGTGACTCGGTATCGGTGAATAAAATGTGCTGATTGGTGGAAACCGTGTGTTTGGTCAGTGTCTGCTGAAATTTCTGGAAAGTTGTGAATTTAGCAGAAAAACCAAAGCGATGAATTCCTGCAGGAGCCAATTATATTTAGTCACACACTCAGTGAGACGAGGCCACAGTGGATTTACTTTAACCACCTTGTAACTGAGTCTAATTAATATTTTCTGCCCCTGTGAGAGACTAATATTAATATTTACAGATTGTCTTAATGAAACTAGGATCCACTCTCGCTGTGTTAACACGTTCTCACTAAACGGTTAAAGATTCACCGTTCAACTGAAAGAAATCACATCCGATGGAAAATACTTTTATTTTTTTAATTATAAATGTCTAATAAAACCCCCTGTGCAAAGTTTTTTGCAGACTAAATGTTGTATTATCCAGTCTTATTTACAGTATTCAACTTTTCTAAATTTAACTGAATTTGTTGTTGTGTTGTGTCAAAACACATCAAATTTAAAGTAGGACAGAGTTTTTATTTGTGTCATGTCAAAGATCGGTTTGGTCTAAAAGCTTCCTTACATGTCCAAAAACACAAAAATCTATTTTTACAGTTTGCCAATCAGCCCTAACTTGGAGTGGATGACGCCATCATACATCTGCTCCATCGCACCTACACCCACCTGGACAGGTCTTAGTGAGGATCATGTTTTTTTTATTTCTCCAGTGGATTCAACACCATCCAGGCTGCACTGCTGGGAGAGAAATTAAAAAACATGCAGGTCAGCACTCACCTGATTTCCTGGATCATGGACTACCTCACTAACCACCCACAGTTCAGGGTGGAGACCAGGGGGTGGTGTTATGGACTGGTGTGGACTAAACTTTAATTTAACATCAGTAAAACAAAGGAGCTGGTGATGGACTTCAGGAAATCTGGGAGTCCTGTCGTCCCGCTTTTTATAGAGGGGGGAGGAGGTGGAGGTCGTGTCCGAGTACAAATACCTGGGAGTGAACTTGAACAACGAACTGTAGAAAAAGGCTCAGAGCTGGATTTCCTTTCTGAGGAGACTCAGGTCCTTCAACACCTGCACCATCATGCTGCGGATGTTTTGAGTCACCTGACACTAACAGGCTGAACAAACTGATCAGGAGGGCTGGCTCTGTTCTGGGGGTGGAGCTGGACCCTCTTCATGTTGTAGCTGAGAGGAGGATGCTGTCCAAGCTCCTCTCAGTCCTGGACAATCCCTCCCACCCACTGCACAGTGTGCTGCCAGAGACTGATCAACATCAAGTGATCCACAGAGGACCACAGGAGGTCCTTTCTGCCTCTGGCCATCAAACTGTACAACTCGGCTACTCTCTGTAAGGAGCCGGGGAACTGCCAGTCATCAGAATCATCTTTTCCGTATTTGTGTTGGTGTGGATCTTCTCTGGTTGTGGTTCTTGAGTTCAGAGCAACTGTAACACCTCTGACATTAAGCGAACATATGAAGTGACAGAGTGAGGAGACACTGAATAAACCAATTAGCTTTGTTTCTTTCTGTCTCTTTGTTTTCTGGAGGCAGAATCCAAAGTCTGCTCAGCTGAATCAGTCACATTTGAACAAATCTGAATATTTATGAGTTCTTCCAAACTGATGATGGGAAAACTCAGCGTGACGTGACGGTGGAATGAATTAGTGACATCAAGAAACACAACAACGATAAGAGAGTGATAGTAAGAGAGTAAACGTCAGAGGTATTTGACGTTTAGCAGTTAGTCATGATGGAAACACGAGTTCTGTCTCAATGTGTCGTACTGAGCATGTTCTAAAACACCTCTGTCCTCACTAAACAGGCATTTGTCCTCCCACTGAGCGGGTGGAGACAGATGACAAATCCAGACACAGACAACTAGCAAAGAAGAATCTACTATTTTCATCTTCTCCCCAGTGTGTTGATTTCAGTATGACCTTAGAGCTGAGCTTGGATTGGACAGTCTCAGCTACTCATCTGTGCTGCTGTCGTCGCTCAAGTCTGGTTTCAGTGAATCCCAAAAACACTTTATTGTCCAATTAAAGTTCTGTCGCTGACCTCCGGGTTTGAGGTTCCTGTTTCCTGCTGTGGAAGAAATATCAGATATTTCCCTTCAGGATGTGGTGGAGAACAAAAGCAGAGCAATAATAGAGCGAATGTTGGACTTTCACTGAGCAGACGGACTCATACACGACTCATTACGTGCTAACAAGTGCACCGTGTCATCCTAGAAGTGATGATGTGTTAGTTTGTTCACAACGTGTTTGTACTGAACACTAGTAACAGAAATAACAGTCGACTCACTGCTTTGTACGTTCTCTTTTCTCTTACACGTCTCTGCTCAGTGAACCGATGGATTTTACCTGCTCTGATTCACAACCCCTGTGTGTGTGTGTGTGTGTGCGTGTGTGTGTGTGTGTGCGTGTGTGTGCGTGTGTGTGTGTGTGCATGTGTGTGTGTGTGTGCGTGTGTGTGCGTGTGTGTGTGTGTGTGTGTGTTTCAACAGTTCCTCTCTGATAATCAGCCACAATTACGTCTCACAAGAGGCACAAAGGCAAAAAGAAGTGGGTGGAAGCTATCGGGAGGAAACCATTGATATGGTAATATCTGTCATTCACACACACACACACTGAGGCGTGCTGCAGTGTGACAGCAGGAGAATACAACAGTGAGAATAAGGCTTCTTGTTTTTGTCTCACAAACTTTATCTTACAACACAACACTGAAAACAGACAGAGACACAGAGGGGATTTTTTTAAATGGACTTATTTGTTGCTTGTAATCATCGTGCTAATCATTTAAAAAAATCTATTTTTTAGTATTTTCATTTCATTTTATCTAAATTATCTTTATTAAATTTCTTATTTCTTTATATTTGATGGTTTCTCTCCTGATATTTAGGCTCTGTGTCCCAGTCTACAGCAGCACACATTAATCTGAAGCGTTTGAAGTTTAAACTCTAGAGTTGTTAAAACGTTCTGCCTGATTTTATCTTGTTTTTGGTCTTTAGAAATATGTTTTTATCTTATCGCTGCCTGTTGGAAGAAGATGGGAAGGAACTGAACTAATTAGCCAATAACCAACAAGGATTTGATTTATTTTGACGGTTCTCCTGGTTGTGGACATTTTGTTCATGTGATATATTAAACAGAAAAATCTCTGTTTGGTTCAGGGTCAAGTTTAAGGTCAATATATGTGTTGGTTTTAGTCTTTAGTTTGATCTTTCTCTCATTTTGAGTCTGTATATTCATATTTCTGTCTGTAGTCTGACATCAGTGTGACGTTCTGTCATCAGGTCCTTTCGTTTCTGCAGGTTTCAGAGTCTTTGATATTTTAAAGTCTTACTGTGTCAGTGTTTCATTAATGATCATTTAATCAGTAACATTCAGTTTTGCAGCTGAATGGTTTTAAAATCTTAGTCTAAATGAGTTGTGACATGTTTAGTCTGATCTTTATGTCTTTGACTTTATCGTCTTCCTCACACTCTGAATTGTCTGTCAGGATCTACATGCGTGTTCCTGTTTGGTCCTTTACTTTGATCCTTCTGTCACAGTTTTAAAGAGCAAACATAAAACACTTCTGTCTCCTTTTTCTTCTGTCCTTTTGAAACCTCTTTCTGTTTTAATACTGTGTGACATTGCCTTGCTCAGGGGCACCGAGGCAGCTGGTCTTCAACCTGCAGAGCAGCCCGGTTACCATGGTTACCCCAGAGAGAAAGAGAGTGAGTCTGTCATTTATCCCTCTCTCTCACTTGTTCATGTCAGTTTAACTTTGTGAGACTGACAGGATTATAACCTGACATGAGACCCTGAACACACACACACACACACACACACACACACACACACACACACACACACACACGCTCACACACACTCTGAGCCTTAGACATTGAGAGAAAACAGAATTGAAGGCTGCACAGTCACAGTACAAATCATACGCTATCTACCCTGCAGCAACACCGACACACTGGTACACACTGGAAAACACGCAGACATAAATAATAAAGAAAACACACACACACACACACACACACACAGCTCTCTGTAGTCTGGATTATCAGCACAGGCTCAGTGTGTGTGAGTGTGTGAATGCAGGGACTCAGCAGCAACGTAGATGTGCATGAGGCTTTCATAAAGCCTTTTTAAACCCGGTTAAAGGTTTACATGGTCAAATAATCTGGTTACTCCAGCTGAAATTGAGCTGTATTAACCAGGTCTCGAGTGTCTGTGAGACGGACGTCGCTCTCGGTTTTAAGGCTTACTCGGCCAAAAAGGAGCCGAGTGTCAAATCAGCATTTGACGTTTTCTCTCCACACTTCGGTCCATCACATGAATCAATGCTGAACAAGGTGCAGTTTGCACCTGTAAAATCCAACACAGTGATTCAGAGAAGTTAATCTGAAAGCACCGCGTCGGACAGAACGGCTGCAGACGGCACTTACAGCACCACAGCTTTTCACAGGTTGCCTGTAGAGACGTTAAAGGAGTTAAAAATGGACATGTTTGGAAAATAAAATGCAGGAAATTATTAGATATTAATTTTAGATTGTGCTGGGAGAGACGTCTGTTAACTTTTCTTATTATCAGTAACGGTAGATTTTTGATCCTGTCCAACCTAAACACTGTTTGTTGCTGCTGTGAAGCTAGTTTCATATTGAAAGTTTACTTTTCCCCATTGTACAGATGAAATTACACAATGACAGTTTGGATACTACAGTAATTGCTACATACTGACTCAAGCTGACGCTCACACACACACACACACACACACACACACACACACACACACAGTGGTGATGTCAGAATAAAGGCCGCCTCTGGCTGCAGTGTAAACCTTAATCATCCATCAACCCTGACTGCTGATATAATTATTACACAATACACACACACACTCACACACACAGTATTTGTCATCGTCCTGTGTTTTCTCCACTTCTCTCGAGGAAACAACCAATTTGCTGTGAACATTTGAATTGAACTCGCTCCTCTTTCTCTTTTTCTTCCCGGATGAAACGCTGCATTGCACAACAAAGTCCTGAAAGAATACAAAAGAAGAAAATAACATGTTTACAACAAAACTTTCTAGTTTTAAGATGCAATATGGGAAACGTTCTTATTTGCTCTTTGGTAGAAAATCAGATGCAAACATCAAGACCCCTGTAACATCAGTACTGTAATTAGCCAGAAGCAGCAGCAGGTTAGTTAACATACCAGCACTACTGCATCTCCCTAATTAACACATTACCTTCGTTTGTCTAAGCTTTAGAAAATAATTTTGTTCTGAAATATTTCTTGACTAAGACCAGCAAGTTCCTGGGGTCTTTCCTAGTTTCCTGTCAGCTGTGCAGTCAGCACATGAAGTAACAGTGGTGTAAAGTCAGTAGTGCTTAAATTAATTTATAAAATACAGGACATACTGTTGTAGTCAAGTGTGCTAATGAGTTATCTTCATAGCTGATTAACTGCTAAAATGCAGATACAGTAATAGATAATACTCAGTTCAGTGCATGTTTTATTTTGTAACACCACCTTTGAAAGAGGCAGTAACAGCATTCGTACAGTTTGTGGTTCTACAGTGTTACTGATCCTTCTCTGTAAAAACCACGGTCGTCCAGACCAGCATGATTACAAGGAGAGCGACTCGTCAATCTGATCTTGCTCCAAAACAATTCAGATTTTGTTTTAGAGTTAATGTGGAAGCTCGTTGGAAGAAGAAGTTAAAGCTGTCGTCACTCAGGCTGGAACGTACAAACCAAACAGAACAGGATACATCACAGGAAATAAAAACAGCCTGGAGCTGCTGGCGGCTGCAGAACGTGACTCACCATCAGAGGAGAAAGATAGTGTAAATCTGCTTAAACCGACTTTGGCTTCATGCAACATTAATGTGAAGAGCTGCAGTGGAACTGTGCTGACAATACAGAGAGCTGTCGACCTGTCTCACTGACAGGCTGCATGACAGATTGATGTGTGCAGGAATCTGTCCTGTGGTTAACTTACTGCTGAGTTAGCTGCAGAGGTGGGCAACATATTAATAAGGAATATGACAGCGTTGTCTCATTATTTAGTTCTGTGTGTGTTGCTGCCTAAAGATATGTATGTAAAGCAAACTTGAGTTTAGCTGCAGCTGATTGGATTCAGATCTCGAGACTCTCTCCCCTCCCGTGTCGCCCGTTAACCTTTTGTAGACCGTAAAGTTTAGAAAGTACTGTAGGTAGATGAAGCTCAGGCGTTATGCTTGGCGTTTTCTGTGGAGCACTTTAAATGTATAGCAAAATATACTTTGCTTGAAGCAAAGACATTTCCATTTACTTTTTTTTTGTACAGAAACATTCGGATGAGGGAGTTCATGTTGGCCGGTTCTGTTGAGTTGATGACTTTGTAGGTAAGGGTCAGGGCTTTGATCCTGATGCAGCAGCTACAGGAAGCCAGTGCAGAGATCTGATTTTCTAAGTCCTACAAAGAAGAATTCTCCCCTTACACAAACATATCTAAGGTGCACTGTCCATTGTACAAATAAATGTGACAGAGACTAGTTGCTCATTTCTTTCTGACTTCTTCCTGCCAAACCAGTCTGAGGCTGCATTCATTTGGATTCTGACCCAGAGGGTGTGTATTCCATTTCACGTTGTTTCAAACCATCTTATCTTGGGCTGACGACACAGGCGGACTTTAAGATTGAAGCAGCATGAAGAACTGTACAGTACAGTATTACTGAGCTTTCTGTGTTAATGGACACTTAATGGAATGGATTATAGTCATATACTGTGGGTATGAAATTAGTTTTGTGTGTTTTTCAGACTATAAGATGTATTTTGATGCCTATATTGGTTCATGTTACACTGATATAAGTGTGTTGTGTGTAGGCTACAGGTTCAGCCATGCTGTCTAGAACCAGTTGGGTTAGTTGAACCAGACTGAAACAACAAACTATGCTGTTTTTAATTGTTTGTGTGATTCATGCCAGAACACATTAGAAGACCTAGATTGCATTCAGCTCTCAATACTTTAAGCTTTGTTGAGTGTGTCCTATTTATTAACCCTGAGGACCTTTGAACAGATTATTTGAAGGGTATGGCTCTGGGTGTGTTTGTTTCGAAGAAATTAGTGAACAACCTGTTACTGTTAAAAAAAACAGAAGAGCATTCAGAGGCAGCAGAGCTGCTGTGTTTAGTTTCTTCCAGAGGACAAACGCGACTTCTTTCATCACATACACAGCAAACACAGGTCAGTTATTAATTAGTTAGATGTTACTGTGTTTTAGTAGCATTCCATCTCAAATGTAGACGTGGTAGATGGTTATCACCGGTGTGCATTTGAAAAGCTTTCTGAAGCACGTTCAAGGACCGGTTTGCAAAAGTTTCTAAAGAACCAGCTCTTGGCCAAAACCGCTGGTTTCACGATAACTCGTTTCTGATCTAGAACCAAGAACTAATTGCGTCAGGGCCTGAGGTTGTGATTGTCATAACCAGCAGGAAGAAGTAAAGGTTTGTTCTTATTGTTGGGTTTATTATTTAGTACCTACACTCTTTATACAAAGTATAGTTGATGTTAAGTAGCCAGATGAAGGCTCAAGCTAACAAGACTAACAATAACATCCTACGTAATTGCTTTCTACAGACCTGTAGAGTTGTACATTAACACCAGCGTGTGGTATTTTCTGTAATTACAGAGTACGAACATGTCATCTGCCAATTACGTTTTGACTGAAGAGAAGCTTTTGTGCTGCATCTGCCTGGATGTGTTCACAGATCCAGTCACGCTACCATGTGGGCACAACTTTTGCAAAGATTGTATCACACAGCACTTGAATTTTAATTGTCAATGCAAGTGCCCCATGTGTAAGGAGCATGTTGACAAAAAATATAAGCTTGGGGTCAATACTTTCATATCTGAGTTGGCCGTTCAGTTCAGACAGTCAGCCGGGAGGAAAGCCAGGAGCGGCGCAGAACTGCATGATGCCAAATTAGAAGAGGTTTCCTGTGATGTTCCCATTGGACCTAAAAGAAAATCAAAAAGGTCTTATTTTTTGTTAGCAGTAGTTCTGGTGTCTCTGACTTTGTTCTTTATAACTTACCTGAAGCTTCATTCAATCACTGTCTGAGCTGAAGACTCCTCGGTTCGATACAGTGGAAAAGGCTGCAGACAGCATGTGCAGGGAGCACGACAAACCACTGGAGCTCCACTGCCAGAATGAGAAAATGTCTCTGTGTCGTTCCTGCTCTAAGTCGAGTCACAGACTTCACCACATAGAATCTCTGAAAGAAGATGATGAAGTAACGAAGACGGAGCTTAAGAAAAGAGAGGCTGGTGTTCAGCAGATGATCCAGGAGAGACAGCTGAAGGTTCTGGAGATCATGCACTCAGTAACGCTCAGCAAGGAAGCTGCAGAAAGAGAGATGGCACATGGTGTCGAGGTGTTCGACTCTCTGATACAGTCTATAGAAAGAGCCCAGGCTGATTTCTTTAGGATGATTGTAGAGAAGCAAAAAACAACAGAGGAACAAGCTGAAGGATTCATTCACGAACTGCTGCTGGAAATATCTGAGCTGGAGACGAGGCGTGATGCGGTGCAGCAGCTCTCGGCCTCAAAAGACCGCCTCTCTTTCCTTCACATCTTTTCACACCTGAATACTGAACCACAGACCAAAGACTGGACGGGGGTCAGCATTTGTCCAGCGTCATATGAAGGAGCGATGAGGACCGTTTTGGTGGATGCTGTGGATCAGCAGGCGGAGCTGGTCAGAAAAGTGATGGAGAAACTGCAGGAAGCAGAGCTGGAAAGGGCCCAGCAGAGTGCAGTGGATGTAACTTTGGATCCTGACACAGCACATCCTGCTCTCATCCTGTCTGATGATGGGAAACAAGTGCACTGTGGAGAAGTGTGGAGGAAACTCCCAGACACTTCAAAAAGATTCACACTGGCTGTTCATGTCTTAGGGAAGCAGAGTTTCTCTTGTGGAAAGTTTCACTATGATGTTCAGGTGAAAGGAAAGACTGAGTGGACTGTAGGAGTGGCCCAGCAGTCGGTCAACAGGAAGGAAGAAGTTGAACTGAAACCTGAAGATGGTTACTGGACTTTAAGTCTGAGGAATGGAACTGCGTACTTCGCCCTCGACAGCCATCCCGTCCCCGTCACTGTGAATTCTCATCCTGACACGGTGAAAGTGTTTGTAGATTACGAGGAGGGACGAGTCTCCTTTTATGACGTCGATGCTGCAGCTCTTCTTTACTCGTTCACCGGCTGCTCCTTCACTGAGAAACTCCACCCGTTCTTCAGTCCTGGTAACAGTGATGGTGGCAGAAACGCTGCACCTCTGATTATTTCTCCCATCAATTAGTACGGATTTAACTTCAACCTGCAACACAAAGATTACTTGAACACAACTATTTATTTCTGTCCAACAAAACCCAGACATA
The DNA here is from genome assembly GCF_900324465.2 of Anabas testudineus. Classification (NCBI taxonomy): domain Eukaryota; kingdom Metazoa; phylum Chordata; class Actinopteri; order Anabantiformes; family Anabantidae; genus Anabas; species Anabas testudineus. The sequence goes on along the minus strand of NC_046631.1, from coordinate 13,614,016 downwards.
AAGGAGCAGACTGAACTCTCACCTGTGCTATTCATGTGAGGGTTAGCTAACCCTAACATAACAAGATTGTTAAATTGAACTCAAAGTGGCTTTGTATTAAAAATCATGTGTTTCAGGTTAATGACCTAAACTTGCAAAACAACTTTAGCTTTTATTTAAAACCTGCTAAAATACTCATCTTCCAATTCATAGATTGAACCTGTGGTAAACCTACATGTACAGTAGTTTAGATTACAGTGAATATTCCAGCAGGTACAGTTCAAACATGCATTCTGCAGGTCTTTTCATTTTCAGAACAAACAAACCAGTGACTTTGTACCAGTTCTGTGAGAAGTTGCTCTTTTGTTTCTTTATTGTGTCATATGTTCTCATCCTCTGAAAGTCTTTTCATACATTTGTACCTGTGATTGGCACTTGTTGTTCTTGTCAAATGTTTCTGTTGTGTATTGTTTTATTCTTTTCTGAGAAACCAAGTTTAGAGTGTTGGAGTTTCCAGTTAAAATATTTCCGTTTGCATGTTGTTAAAAACAGATTATTATAAATATTTTGGATTGATGAAGTACGGCCTGGAGGCCACATACTGTCTAATACACAGTGAGGTGCTGAGCTTTAAATGCAGCACTGATATGTTGTTAGTTACATTTTAGATGGATTTCTAATATCTGGTTTTATTTATATTATCCATCTGAGACCAACCAGGTCTGTGTGATAGAGCAGCCAGACAGAAACAAAATTCTCGAGTCGGATGAAACCAAGATTGAACTCGTTGGTCTGAATGCCAAGTGTCACGTCTGGAAACCAGGAACCGCTCAGCACCTGAACAATACCAATGTAAAGTGACTGGATAGTGTTGTGGTAAGATGTGGACGGCCCCAGTCTGAGGTTCCAGAGCTTGTGGACCTCAGACTGGGGCGACAGTTCATCTTTCAACATCTAAGAACACAGCCAATAACAAAATGTGCTAAAAGGTAGTGGCTGTGAATTCTGGATGTGCTGTAATTAGTTAATTTACCAACTCAGTCTGGACCGTATCTGGACAGCGAGGCCAAAGGTTGCCTCTGTGATTCTCAGCTGCATCACTCAATAGAAATATCACAGCTCTGTGCAGACTTGCAAAACTGCAGCTGAGAATCTGGAGGCAGGATGGATTATGATAATGTTTCAGAGGCCAGGTGCACGATGGGAATGGAGATGAGCGTGTCTGGGCTGCAGATTATGGAAATGACGGGCTGGATTTCTGATTTCCTCTGCTGCTTGAAGAATTATAGAGTCTTATCTCCAACAGATTAACTTTCTGTGGAAGTCTGTCTCTCTTAACCTGCCTCGGTTCTCTTCTCTGGCATCACAGAGAAATGGAGCAATCGCACTGCAAGAAATGCTCGACTCTCTCCATCAACGTCACAGTTGATCATTTAAAGAACTGTTTTGTATGTGAAACATGAAAATACGCCGGTTCCTAAAACCACGTTATATTGCACATGTATCTGTGTCTGTGTATCAGTCACAGACTCAGTCTCTTCTCTGTCGAAACTGTTCAAGCAATAAAATCATTTTCTCCACTCAAGACTCAATCATCTGTGACAGCTCCAGTTCTTAGTCTCCCCCCGTTTTAACTGTTTTAACTATAGTGAAGCCACTTTGCTTGCACTGTGAATAATCCAGCACTATAAAGGCATTTCCATGGCAGCGGATGTAGACGCAGGTTTGCAGGCATAAAACGTCACAGTGGAAGAAATGTACCCGGTCTGGTGGCTGTTTAAAATAAGAACTAAGGTAAAGAATGAAATGTTCGTATTAAACACTGAATTGATTTGTGAGAAGTAGCATTAAGAAACTGATTGGCTGAGTAGTGAAATGTTTACATCAGGATTCCGCCTGCAGATAATCCATCAATTAGTTGCTGTGTAATTTCAGTCCTAACTAAAGTGGCGACTATTCATTGAGGATGAATGAACCTCTGTAACTCCTTCAACTGAAATAAAACCACTGGACCGTCTCTAAGGAAGACGGATAATCTCTTGTATTTGTTTGTCTGTGGAGTTGAATGTAAAGTTCACAAAGAATTTCATTCTTTGTTTCAGGTGAATTGAAGCTCTGCAGTCTTTAGTTTCACACAAAACCGCTGAATCAGCGTCACCGTGTTCCACTAAATGAGATTTAAATTCCACAGACACAGACGTGTGTGTATCAGCGTCGTCGTATCTGTCGTTCGTTCCTCCAGCTTCATTAACTTCTTGTTTCTGGACCTCACCGTTCATCTCCTCCACCGTGTCTGTTTAAATAAGCTGTCAATCAGCCAGCTGCACCCCCCCGAAGCCACAATTACCCCGACATTATCACCTCAACGTACAACACGCTCAGCACTGTCACTTCACTTTAATGCAAGCAGAAGCTGGAAAAGGAGAAAGCTGCACCTGAGCTGACAGGGCAGAAGGACACTCCACCACTTAGTGCTCATGTTTCCCTGTAACGTGGAGGGTTAATGTGAGAAGGTTCCTGTTCTGAACGGGTCCGGTGACTGTGACAGTCAACGCTTTATCATCACTAAAATTGTTTTTGCAGCAAGGGGCCAAAAAAAAAGAAGAATTCTAACAGTTCGTTCAAGGTCATGTACAACCTCTTTAAGGACCAGAACTAAGGAAACTGGGAACCCTTTAACTTCCTGAATGACCTCTGGAACATCCTCAAGGACCAGAGCGGCCTACTTACAATAGCTCTTACGTCTTCAGTAAAAATTGCAACTGCTACAAATACTAAACTTCTTTAAGTCTCCAAATGATCCTCTAGCTCCACTGAATCCTTTAAGGATCCTCAGAATCCTTAAATCTCAAGCTGAAAGTTTGCTGCTGCTTCTTTCAGAGATTCCTACATCCTTGATGACTCCAAGGATCCACTCTTTGACCCGGAGCCTTACAGCCTTCTCCAGGTCCACTCAACCTCTGCAGCAACTCTGCAGTCTTCAACTTTCTCAAAGGCGCTTACAACTTTCCAGGACGCCTACAAGCTCCTCTAGAATCCATACAGCCTCTTCAAGGACCTGTGCAACCTTTTCAAGGACCACAGCTACATCCTCCTCAACTACAACAATACATTCTCAAGAATCTTCCTAGAACCTGTTCAGTGACCTCTGCAACCTATTGAATAAACCTACGACCTCAAAGACCCACACAGCTTCTTCACTGACTTGTTGAACATCCATTTAGCTGCTCACTACTTACTTGGGTTGGAAAGAGACTAGTTGTGTTGCAGTTTAGAGCTGCAGCAGCAGATGGCGCTAAACCACTTTAAAACCAGCTGCAGTCAGAGAGTCTCCATCCACCAGACAACAAACAAACCCAATCACCTCTATAAGTTAAGACTTTGGACTTTAGAGGGTTAAGACTATTTGTCAACCACCTAAATACCTGCTACTATCTATTACAACATGAATTCATGTTTTCATTTTTAACTTTCAGACACACAACCTGATTCTTTTATTCATTTATTTGTAAAATGACAGTTTAAACGTTGTTTTTCATATAGTTGTTCTGGAAGATGTTTTTTTTTTTTATTATCTGATTTGTAAAATGATTGTTTAAATGTTTTCCATGTGCTTGTTCTGGAGGATGTTCTCTGCCACTGGAGGACGCCACAGTAGAACTTTTCAGCCTCTAGGATCCAGGTGCAGCCTCAGCAGTGAATCTTTATTCTTCTCCTATTTAAGAATCCACAGAACCACTTCAGGACCTGTGCAGCCTCGTCACACACCACAACATTACACTGATGTCTACAACCTGTCTAATGAATCCTACACCACTTCCCCCAACATGACCTCCAGGACTCTGCTACACCCCCTCAGACCATCCCAACAGCCTCCACAAAGACCCCCCAGTCGGTTGAAGGGGGTTCACAGGTCTACCTAAACCCCTCCTTACAGAAACTTAAAGTGCCTTGAAGAAATCCCATCCTCCAGGACTCATTCAAGCCTCCTCTCCTCTTAACTCCGCCCCTCCTGCAGCTACAGGGCTGAAGAACTAACACCCCCTCTGCGGAGGGACCTGCTGACTCCTCCTGAATCGGTCTCTGAGCTCCGCAGCAGCCGGACGGTGTGTGACTGTGCCGGGGGTGTCCCGAACCGACGGACCGCGGACAGGTGAGACAGCCGGTGAGTCCCGACCTGTGTGTGTGTGTGTGTGTGTGTGTGTGTGTGTGTGTTGGGTGTGTGTGATGGTCGATCAGCTGTTTGTTCAGCGCTCATGTGACGTGATGTGAGGAACTTTACTAACGAGGTACATCCACTCTAGTACTACTAGTACTACTACTGTACTAGTACTTCATCATCAGGAATACTTAAGGTTATACTTGTACTTTTAGCTCCGCTGTATTTTAGTTACTAGTTACTTTGCAGATATAATTACCTATATAATTAATTATTTATAAACCAATAATAAATATAATGAATTGATGAATTGTGATTTATTAATAAATCGTTTTTTACATTTAGGACTCATGAATGGACCAAAGTTTATTACTGAATATGTTCAACACATTAGTTTTTTAGTTTGGAGCAGGTTGATCTGACCTGAACCATGTTAATAAAACATTCATCAGATGAACTTCATCACTAACTAGTATTAGTTTACTGGAAGTATTTGTACAGGTAGGTGTGAATTATTTATTCTACAAACATGAATTTATACAATATAAGTTAATTAATTAATCAAGAAAGGAGAGAGCCATGCAGTGGAAGAACAAACTTATTCAAATACAAATAAAATTAGTTTAATTAATATACCAGTAAACCTTTTAAGCAACGTTTTAATTTCACCTGCTCGAGTTTGTGCATTTGCTGCTGGATCAATGAAATCTGACACCACCAGGGACCGTGAGACATTTGTCAATATATTGTGACGTTTCAGTGACTAAAATAAAAAAAACAAAGAAGAGATTAAAAAAAGACACAAACCAACAAAATGTGCACAAAATCCCAACAAATTAAATCAAGTTAATTTAATGGAGTCGTCAGTGGTCATGGTCCAGCAAACATGGAGTTAAAATACATATACAGTGACAGTGACCTGTTTGCATAATCATTTGCATGCCAACTGTGTTTCTGCAGACACCACAAACTACTGTACTGTACTTTAACTACTGCTTTACAAACCAGTTTAAATCCTTTAAAGCCCACTTACTATTAACAGAATGAGACCACTGCTGCCAGACAGGAAGCTGCAGCACGTTTGACCTGTTTGACATGTGGTGAAACAGAACTGTTATATCTGAATTCAGGTTTAATTAAATTTATCTTTCACAGTCTTGTCTTGTTTTATTAACTCACATGGCTGAGCAGACGTATAAATGTCTGCTTCTTCTGTGTGAACAAGACTAATTACACCTCAGGTTTTTGTACCTGCCCGCTGCTGATGCTGGTGCTGACTCATGTCACCACAAAGACACACCAATGAAAATAAAGTGTTTATTGCTTCAGAAAAACAAATGTAATGGACTGTGGAGGATCAGGTGTGTTTGTAGAAGCTTGTGATTCAACAGTTTCCTTGTTGAGTACGTTTTGCACGTGTTGGGAACCAAAGCTAAGAATATTTCTATATTTAGCTGAACAAACTGGCTCCTGTCTAATATTTGATGTCAAATAAACATTTCTGTTTTCAGTGAAGCAAACCAGGGCCAACTTGCTGAACTGGAAGATACAGCTGTGTGTCATCTGCATAAAAACATAGTCAGTCAACACAACTTTCAGTTTTGATTTGGATTTTTGCTAAATGAAGTATATGTTATACTATACTGAAATACTTGTATTCATTGTACACTGGAAAACAGTTCATGACCAGATGTTGTATAAAAACTTACCAGTTCTATCAAATCTTCATCAACTCTTCTCTTTACCAATGCGTGTACCACCTGACATACACTTCCTAGAACACTCGCGGTTCTCGTTGTGTTGAACTTGAATTTCTTTCCCTCCCACAGTTTGCACTGCAGTGATGTCATCACTCCTCCTCTTCCTCCTGTTCCTCATCCTCACCTCCGCCTCAACGCTGGAGTTTCGTTACCACAACAACACCGAGATCGAGCAGTACCTTCTCCAGGTCAACGCTTCCAACCCTGACATCGCTCACCTGTACAGCATCGGCCAATCGGTTAGAGGTGACAGCTACTGATTTATTTCCTTAATTTAAAAATGTTTTTTAATTCCATTTCGAGAGTTGAGGCTGATATTACAACTGTTTCTGATGATGAACTGTCTGATTAATACGCAGCATGTGCTGCATAAATATCAATAAAAGGAGTATTTATTTATTAATACCAAGCAGCAGTTTGTTAGTTCCTAAAAAACGTATTCTTTTACTTGCCTACCTCATAATATTTAGTTTATATTCTAGTTTATTTTCTTATAAACTCAAATACAATGAACAATACTGTGTGAGCTGTGTCTTTTTAGGTGTATTTGTAATGTACAACCTGATGTACCAAACATGACGCTGACTGTGTCTGCTGGTATTTACGTGATCATATAAGGAATTCAAACTGAGGTTAATTTAATCTGCTGCAGCTTAATCTGTCTAATCACACACGCACATGCACAATACACACAGACCTAATCTGGGCTAATCTAGGACACCAGCTGGCCTACGTCCAACCTGTGTGTGAGTGTGTGTTACCTGTCCACAGCTCGTCAGTTGTTCCCTCACGTTCCTGCAATGACTCATTCCTACTTTACTAAGACTCCCTGTTCTGTGTGTACATGTTTTTCCACGGTTGTTTGGACAGAGTTAGTTGGAAACCATCCCTGTGAGGACGATTCGGCCAGCCTTTGTTGCAGGGTTAAGATTAAGATGAGTTCAGGGTTGGGGTTAACTGTGTTAGTTGTTAACATCATAGTAACAAGTCAGGGACTGTCTGTGCCAGAGCTTCATTCATACGATATTTAAAACCTTTGCTTCAAATAAAGGACTGATCTGCACAAAATGTTACTTGTATAAATGTGAAAACTGTGTTTACGCCCCCATCTCTCCCAGGTCAGCAGCTGTGGGTGTTGGCTCTGGGCCTCAGTCCTCGCCACCACACCGTCGGGATCCCAGAGTTCAAATATGTGGCTAACATGCATGGAAATGAGGTGAGACAACACACACAGGACAGGACCCCTCCCAGCTGACAGGAAGCAGGAATAAAAGGAGACTAAAGAGATCAACAAAAGACATTCACAGTCAAACACACTCCATACACACTTTTGTATTCAGATGGCAGACTGTGTGTGTGTGTGTGTGTGGTGATCTGTATTATTCTCAGTCCAAACAGACAGCAGGCTGAGTCAATATTAAAACATTAGACACTGCATTCTAAAACTAATCTGTGGTTTTATGAATTCAACAGACACAACAGCATCAGTCACGGACAGGAGAGACACAATGAGAGAAAAGATTTTACTGAATGCAGGTCAAAGAGTCCCGGTTTGTTTCTGTCACACAGCTGCCACAGAAGGAATAGACCCACATTATTTAGCTGAAGAGAAGCTGGAATAATGTTCCAAAAGTGGCTAAATAAAAAAATATATATATACAAATCACATTGCTGTCAAAAAAAATAATATGTGTTGTCGGCATCATTCATATACACTTCAGTAAATAATGCTGCGACAGCTGTCTCCATTAAAAACAGTGGAAAGGAAACTTTCTGCGACCTCTGACCAGTCTCTGGTTGTCTTGGCGATGCTGTGTGTGTGTGTGTGTGTGTGTGTGTGTGTGTGTGTGTGTGTGTGTGTGTGTGTGTGTGAGAAATTGGAAATGTCCTTAAATAGACAAGTCATGCCTACACACACACACACACACACACACAGAGTTGGCAAACAGAATTAGTGGAGTGTGTCGCTTCCAAGGAAACTTACAGAAAAAGACCTTTTCACTGAGTTCACACACACACACACACACACACACACTCAGCAGGAATGTACCGTCAGTGGAAAAGGTGTCATGTAGATATCATTATCTGTTGTGTGTTATTAGGTCAATATTTCCTAAAAACAACTCGTCTGTGTGAGTTTATGTCCTCCGAGTGTCTCACAGTCATTTAGTTTATGCTGTGAATCTGTCATTTAGTGACAGTGTGGACGTGGAACAGGCAGACGGCCAACTTCTTTCCGTATGAGATCAGTGTGAACACCTCGAGGCTGCAGTGTTCACTACATCCTGCACATCAGAACTGATGCACAGACATGCAACGTATTGACGATACAGGCGCCTGACCTTATGAGTGTGGAGTAGCAGCAGATAAAGCGCCGTCTTGTGCTATCTCTATGCTGTGGGTTCTCTCTACAGCCTGTGTTTGAGGTGCATACATTCTTGCTGCATGTACTGTTTTCATGAATGCAGCTGTTTCCAAGAACTGGCATGTGCACACACGTTGTTTATGAGTCTTGCCCTTGGTAGGAAACCGTAGGAAGCAAACAACGTCCACTGCACGACAGAAAATCCAACCTTGAGAGGGAGAGACAGAGGATGTAGCTGTCATCAGTGTTCAGATGAGCAAACACGCAAACGCTCTTCTCGTTGTGACAGAGAGCATTTCAATCTGGAGCAGAGAGTCGGTGTGTTTCAGAGTTTGTCTGCTAATGTTTCTGGTCCTGAGTGTGTTCAGTGATGTCAAATCAAACATCTGTGAGCAGCTTTGAACTCAATTCAATCTAAATTCACTTTGTCAAACAGAGACTTGACCTTTCTGTAACATTAAATTTCCTATCCTATCTGGAGTTATATATAGATATCAACCGTTTTAGCAGCTGTGTATTTTTATCCATGCGAGCTGCTGGAACGTCATGAAATTTCATTCAGACATTCTTGTTTCCTGCAGCAACTTTAATAACTTGATTTTCATCAAGCACCAGGTCAGAAAGTATTCAAACATTTTAAACGTGTTTGACTTTCTGGGTTATTGAGTGTCTGAGTCTGCAGAAAACAAAGGTGTCTAAATATACAGTACTGTATGGAACAAATGTAGTTTTGTGGCTGTTGCGTAACATGAGCACAAATTCCTGTCAACTGTCAAAGTATTAAATCCTGATTTACCTGAACAGTGACACACGGAGTCAACTGGAAGGAACCAGTGAGTTCAAACAGCAACAACCTCATCTGCTCAGTTGTGTTTGGTAAAATTAATTGTATCTTTAGAATAAGGAAATTGTGTGATGGGAAATCAGGGGTTTCCTGTGTTTTCCAGCTGCAAACTGTAGACAGTAGTCTGTACTGTAGACAGGTTCCGCTGCCTCTGATTACAGTTCTATTATGGTTTGTGAGGACCCTGGGTGAGGTCCACCTTTACTTCCATCTGCTAATGCACAACAACATAAACAACAACACTCGACAGTTTTCATCTTATCTAAACTGCTGATCAGTCTCCTCTAATGGGAACTGTGCGATCACATCAACAGCTGCAGTGGCTGATACCTCGAACTCTGTGTTTAGATCCGATGATGCTGATAAATAGAAGCAGCTACGTTCTGTAGTTAGTTTATAGGTTTCTCCAACAACCTCTGCTTCAGAGCCACATCTGTTCCAGCATCAAGCGATGATTCCTCCAGCTCACTTCCTGTCACTGGAAATTGATTCGTTATAAAAGGGAAATACTCCTGTGAATTCTGCTGGGATGAACCCAGACAGCAGCTTCACCGTGAAAATCCAGTAACGGGAAAACATCAGTCTGAACAACTTCAAGTCTTCAGGTTCAGATTCATTACGTTACCTGAAAACCATCCCTCGACCCCCGACCCCCGACCCCCAGGCTAAGAACCGCCGCCTTAGGAATATGACTCCTATGTGTTTTTGTTGATGATGCTTGAGGAACGTGTTCCTCTTTTGCGGCTCATTGATGTGTTTGTTGCAGTCGTTGTTGGACAACAATAGAGCTCTAAAGGTATCAGGTCTGATCCGTACACAGGAGTTGTTAGAAGAATACATTCATTGTTCGTTTTCTCCACTTTGACTCACAACAGGTAAAATGTCGAGTATCAACACACTGATCCATTAAGTATGGAAGTGCAAACGGGTGTGTGTTGTAGTGTGATGGCAACAGACAGAGAAAAGATGAAGTCAGATTAGGTGAGTGATGGAGGAAAACAGAACGATTGCTGGAGGCAGAACTAGTCCTGACGTGTGTGTGTGTGTGTGTGTGTGTGTTACAGCTTTGAACACACACAGCGTTTCTCCTTTCCCACCCTTCTCTCTTTCTTCCCCCTGAGGCTCTCATTCATTCATAAAGTGTTTTTTTAAGTCGTCTCCACGATCCAATCAGCAGCTGTCTCAGAAGGAAAAAAGAAGCCTCCTACTCATCTCGGGAGTTTGTGTTTCGATGTCGTGCTGACTCACGTCATCACTTCCTCCCCCGCTGTTTCTGTTGAGAGAGACCCTGCTGCGCTGAAATGTCGTGTCAGAGAGAAACAGATGTTGGGTGGAAATGAATGAATGTAAGGATGAAACTGAACAGAAGTGATGGACGCTCAGTGATAGTTAGTGTTCAGTCCAAAGCACCAGACTTCGTTCAGCTTTTAATGAAGTTAACTTACTGAACTTAAACCTAAACGAACCCAAGAGATTTCAGATTTAACCACATTAACCACATCGTTTTAATTTAAAGTCCCAACATTTTACAATAAAATAACAGTTTTAATGATTCTGTTGGATCAGTAACTGTCTGTGCCACTGCATGCCTGGATCTGTTTCTGCACTATGTAAGACTGGAAACCTGGCCCAGAGGCATCTCAGGAGATGATGCTGTAACAGTTTACGGCCCCATGTCACACGCTACTACACAGACGACAACACAACACCAGCAGAGAAAGCTCAGTTCTGTCTATTGTAGTGTGAACCACACATAAGTTAATGTCTAGTCACTCCATATATCTCAAAATACCAATGTGCTAAGCTAATGAATGAAATGAAATCTTCACCTGACAAATGATTCTAGCACCTTTGCTTTAACAGATGAGATTTATGTGTTTGTGCAGGTTCTTGGCCGAGTGCTGCTGGTCCAGCTGATCGACGACATGGTGCGTGGTTACCGCAAAAATGAAACACAGTTTTTGCAGTTACTGAACAGCACTCGCATCCACATCCTCCCAACAATGAACCCCGATGGCTTCGATAAAGCAGACACGGACTGCCAGTACAGCAATGGACGGTGAGTCTTTGTTCAGTCTGCTTTCATCAGACGAGCTCTAAAAAGACACCGTTCGCTGGTGAACACAGTGGAGCATTTAAAGAGCGAGGTATGTCCCTCAGGGGACCAGGCAGAGACCGAGAAGGAGAGAGAGTCCTAACATTCATCAAGTGGACACAGAGACGGCTCTAATGGGCTCGGCCTGCAAAAACTCCTGAAGGGAAAGAACCACGAGCTGATGTGAACTGGAAACCGTTCCTGAACAGTAGAAGGGAGCCAGGTGAAGCCGGGTGTTAGGGGAAGATGGGTGTGTTCAGCAGACAGCTCTCAGCTGTGACCCTGAGGGAGCACTGAAAGGTGAAAGGCAGGAGTTGAAAAGGTCAAGAGAAACAACAGTTGGAGCATTGTTAGCGTCTGAAATGTCCGATTTCCAAGTGACAACAGGACGTGGGTGTTCTGCAGCATCGTTTTAAGAGGGATTTGATCAAATTGTTCCAGGATCACTCTTAATTGACCCAACTTAGCAGCTGAGAGTCCTGGAGAACTGCAGCTGTGTATTTGAACTAACCAGAGGTTATTTAACACTTATATCATTTGTTTACAGTAGTTTTTCATACAGTTTATTATTTACCATTCAGTACAATATTTTATGAGCTGTGCACAGTCTGACAATGAATAGCTTAGTTACTACTGCGACTTCTGGGTCCTGTTCCACAAGTAGGCGAGTAGACCTCATTCAAAAGCCCATTGACATTTCTAACATAAATAAGAACTACACGCAGCCCTGGAACAATATTTCAGCATGTCTTGTACGCAGAGGCAGGTCTGTCGGCTGGTTCAGACATGTCTGTACTGACAGCAGGACAGAGACGGTTGAGGGTGGAAGAAGCTTTGCTTCTTTTTACAGATGATGTGGTTAAAGTTTTAATGAAGAGCAGTGAAAATAAGAATAAATGACATTTTACAAGTGACTTTTTATGAACTGTCAACCACAGGTAGCGATGGGATGTGTGAACTTCATACTGAATGTTTTGTTTCTTACAGCTTCAACCTCGTGTCTTCATGGAAACTTATACAAAAGTTTCCCAGCTAGTGTCAAAGCACACACCTCAAAAGATGTGATTACACTCTACAGTATGAGTCATTAATGAAGAGCTTGTCAGTTTTATTTATTTACGTTGCACCAAATCACAAAGACGCTGCAGAGTTGGAGAGAAAAACCCAAGAAATGCTCTGAGAGCAGCAGAGAGAGAAAACACCGCCTGTAATCATCGTCCAGAATGTCAACAGATAATAGCCAGATTTATTTTCACTGGGTCGTAGAGGTTGAAAATTCTTCACAAGAGTCGAGTCAGCTGTGCTCAATAACAGTAGAGTACACACATGCTTCAGTGCACTGTTAAAATGTGTGTGTGCGACTCGGAACTAAACTATGCAACACTCCAACGCCCAAAACTCTCTGATAGGCAGGAAATATCTAGATTGATGTCAGATTACAGTCACGGTAACAGACTCTAAGTATCTAATTAGAAGTGTTTTGACTCTGGCTAATGTGCTGTGTATAAGATTTGTGTGTGTGTGTGTGTGTGTGTGTGTGTGTGTGTGTGTGTGTGTGTGTGTGAGATTGTATTAATCACAATGCGTGTCATTATGGGCACTCAGGAAAAAACAGGTCACCACAAGGTTAAGCGTTAAATCTCAGGGTTTACATTGGGGTTTTGCTTAGGTTTAGTGTGTGTGTATGTGTGTGTGTGTGTGTGTGTGTGTGTGTGTGTGTGTGGGGTCTGTTTAAGGTCCCAGATTTCCAAACCCTATAAGGAAATGTTTTCGTTTAAGCAACTTAAAGTGCAAAGTTCAGTGATGTTAGGGATCTTTTTTTTCGTTGGTGCGCGACAGAAAGGAACTCGATAAAAGACTTTATCAGACTCACGTGTTTTTTAATTGACTCTTCAGGATCTGATGTCTCATTTTTAGAGACTTTCCTGAAGAATGTTTGTCATTTGTGTTTGAGAATTGACTTCATGAGCTCAGCAAAGCGTTAAACCCTCTGCCATCAGGCGGAGATGATGAATCTGTGACCTCTAACCATTAAAACCTGTCATCTAATGAGTCCATGGACTCTGTCAGGTCCCTGTCAAACAGTAAACAGTGTTCTTCCATCTCTCCGTCTTTTCAGGTACAACTTCAACGGTGTTGATCTGAACAGAAACTTCCCAGATGCTTTCGTTGGTCTCCAACAGCAGCAGGGGCTCAACGAGGAACAGAGGGAGGCAGAGGTTGGTCAACCATGTAGAAATACTTCAATGGGAGTAATGGTCCTGCTTATAAAAAAACACAACTTAAGTAAAAGTATTCTCAGCTAAATGTACCACACACACACACACACACACACACACACACACACACACACCCATTTTGAAAGCATGTAAGAAGTTCACAGCGGAAACATCTCTTGATCAGATCAGACATGATCTGAAACAAACACTCCTAGTTACAGGAAGCGTTTAACAGAACACTGTATTTTATAATCATGTGTTGAGATGAAAAACGATCTGCGTGGATTAACATGTTCATTCACTCTGTGTCACCTTCAATTACTATTATGAGCTCAGAGCAGTGAACTCAACACGCAGCTGTGAGTGGGAGAAGTGTTTGTCCTCAGGCTACATGCAGGCCGCCCTGCCTCATTGATGGAAGTCGTTGAGGTGTGTTCAGCCTCTGCAGACTCTCGTCAGAGAAATGACTCCCAACTGGATTTTTCTGTTTAGAGAAATCTCCGTTATCTGCAGTTAAGAGTTCCCTCAATAGATATAGATGGAATTTACTAGAAGATGATTTCAGTCCTCACTCCACCTCTGGGACCCAGCCTTCATCCTTGGTGTGTTTCAGGTCAGAGCTGTGATGGACTGGTTGAGGACTGAGAGTTTTGTTCTCTCCGCGAACCTTCATGGAGGAGCTCTGGTGGCCAGTTATCCGTACGACAACAGCAACAGAGGTACACACACATACACCAGCGTGTAGAGACGTGAGGCAACAGCTAGAGCTCAAACCCCAGCATGACAATAACTCCGTTAGTTCACAGTAGTCCTGACGGTGTTCAGTATTTTTAGAGTTTTTAGTATAAGGAAGTGCAAGTAGACACAGTGAGTGACAGGAAATACACAAGTGCAGTACTCGACTACCAGACTTGGTGTGGAGTGAGAACAGCAGCTGGTAAATTCATAATAATACCTCATCATGTATTAATTTAATGATGTATTTTGTATAAAAAGTCTGTTTAAACATTTGTACTTCAGTACAATAACACTGATAAAATCACCTGGACTCTGGGACAGACAGGATTAAATGAATATATCTATGTGTAATATTTAATTACTGGTGTCTTTTTGTCCATATCTCCAGGCAGTGAGCTTGTGGGCGGGGCCAGCGTCTCACCTGATGACGACGTGTTCGTTCACTTGGCCAAGGTGTACTCGTACAACCACGCCTCCATGCGTCAGGGTAACAGCTGCGCTGACACTGGAACTTTCCTGGACGGCATCACCAACGGATACGAGTGGTATCCGCTCGTAGGTCAGCAGCCGTGTTCTCGTCCTGAGTGTTAAAGAAGAGTAATAAAAGAGTTTTTAAAGGGTTATAATCATATTAGCACTCTGTCAGCTCCCTGCACTAATGTCGTAGCTAGCTGCTTCTGTTGGAGGCGATAAGGCGGTCGTCCGTATTCCTGGGACAAGACACTGAACCCTTACATGCAGCTGCCTGTCCACAACAATTTGATTAATGAATTAATTATATTGATTAATGAAGTATCAGTTATTTTTCTGACCACTGACGTGATGTGAAGTTAATTTAAAATAAATAGAACAAGGCCTGAAACTCATCATCTTTTCATCACTCAAACATGAACCAGCGCTAATTTAAATTAAATCTCACCCAAAACTTTATTTAAGGAGAAACAAGACCCGTGTCACTCGTGTTAAACCGTCACTGTTTATCTGAGACCAGGTGAAACGTGAGTGCACTACACACTCCACCACCCACACCTTCAAAGTCAGTCATGCTCAGCTGAATCGTTCAGTGTCAACGTGGTTCTTAGAAAGACTGAGCTAGAAACCTGCAGAGGGTGAAGCAGAAACATGATCAGGAGCTGCTGAGCTGCTCGTCGCCGATCTGCCTCCTCTGGTTTCCCGCTGCAGAAACCTGATCACTTCAACTCCGTCGCCTCACAGACAGCAGCTTTACTGCAGCAGGACATCACACTGAGCCGAGCCGCTCTGTTAAACCTGGATACACAACAGGTTCACGATCCCTGAATCTGTGTCAGATCGTCCCCAATCCTGCAGATCTTCACCAGTCTTCTTGGATCTGAATGTGTGTGTGTGTGTGTGTGTGTTTTTCTGCAGGTGGGATGCAGGACTATAACTACGTGTGGGCCCAGTGTTTGGAGCTGACTCTGGAACTGTCCTGCTGCAAGTTTCCTCCCGTCGCACAACTGCCTGATATGTGGACGGAGAACAGGAAGGCTCTGCTGGCCTACATCCAGCAGGTCCACCTGGGTCAGTACAGTCTGAATCGGTCCACCCGGGTCAGTTCAGTCTGAATCGGTCCACCTGGGTCAGTACAGTCTGAATCGGTCCACCCGGGTCAGTACAGTCTGAATCGGTCCACCTGGGTCAGTACAGTCTGAATCGGTCCACCCGGGTCAGTTCAGTCTGAATCGGTCCACCTGGGTCAGTACAGTCTGAATCGGTCCACCCGGGTCAGTACAGTCTGAATCGGTCCACCCGGGTCAGTTCAGTCAGAATCGGTCCACCTGAGTATCTAAACTTCTTATTCACATGGTGCTATCTGTGTGTCTGTTTATGTTCAGGGGTCAAAGGTCGTGTGTTTGATGCCTCTGGTGTGCCGGTGCAGAATGCCGTGGTAGAGGTCAAGGGTCGCAGTAATATGTGTCCTTTCAGAACTGACCGACATGGAGAATACTACAGACTGCTGCTGCCTGGAAACTACACCTTCACAGTAAACACACACACACACACACACACACACACACACACACAATGGTCCACTGACCTCCAGATGGCGCCATCACGATTGATCCTGTGACATTAACTAGTCTTTCTCCTGGTCTTTGATCTATTTGATTGACAGGTGTCCTATCCGGGTCACAAGGTTCTGACAGAGATACTTAACGTCCCGTATGGTCCTGACAAGTTCTCCGCCCTGAAACACGACTTCTTACTGCAGCGTCTCGCCCCTGGTGGCTCCCCAGTTAACCCCACCTCTACCTGTGACAAGAACTTAATGCTGGATGGAGGTGGGACCACTACCAGGCCTGCGTGGACAGTGGCTGTCGGGCTTGGCCTGTTGGCGACAGTCCGCGTCCTGATCGCCTGAAGCATCCTGGTGCTCGGACGGCCGGTGGACGATCGCAGGTTTGATTCTAGCAGCAACACCTGAGCAGCACTAAGCTCTCAACCTGCAAGATGCTTAAATTAAAAATACGCGTCCCACCGGAGGTTTCTGAAAAGACTTGGTCACGATGGAAAGCTGCACACCAAAGCTGATATGTGCACAACACTGGAAACGTAGGGATGTAGTTTTCACCTGCAGGGTGTTTTCAACAGAAGACGTCTTGGTTTGACACAGTAGGAAAAAAGCTCATATTTATGAGTAAGACAATGATGAATTCCAATTAGCTGCTTTAGCTTCAGGATTTATTTATTGATTTTATTTGTAAAATATTAAACAATGTAATAGCGTAGGGCCGCGGTTAATGTTATTGGTTAATGTTCTAAACATCAACTGTGCTTTTACTATTATGACAAATCAAACTATCAACTGTTGATAGTTCACCTCTGTGACCACATTCACAGATTGCAGCATTTAAAAATCGTATTCACGCTGCTTTGACCGAGCCTTAAAGCTATTCTATGAAGCCTTATTCTCAGAATCTCCTAAGAAGTGAAATGACTGCTGAACAGTTGTGAAATCCTAAACCGCAGCCTCTACGCCAAGAAAGAAGTCCATACAAGAATTTAGGGACTAAGAGAAAAGACAGTGATAAACCTCAGGAGAGTTACAACAGGGCGTCGTAGCAAAAATAGCAACACAAAGTGCAACTAGACTGAAACCTGCACTTTACACACGAGTTCTGAACTCCCACAGGCACGGAAGGTTTGTAATCTGGATTTGCTGGGAGTTTATTGTAGTTAAAGGGGTCACAGGAGGAGAAGACTCCCTGAGGAGTTTCTCCTGGAATAATGAGATGTTACAGCATGTGAAGGAGTGTAGGGAGTGATAAGATTCATTAAGGGTGCTGGAGCCAGACAGTAATTTTATATGTGAGGAGGAGCACTTTAAAATGAGCACTTACAGCGACTGGGCTGTGGTTTTAAAGGTGTAGGATTTAAGACAGAAAAATGGAATAATAGAAACAGGAACTGCTGACACATTATTCCCAGTCGTGACTTCACATAATTTCAGATTCATTGTGACATCCATTCCCTGAGGAGATCATTATCTAGAAGTCTATTGCTTAAAAAGTCTATTCATCCATTCAAAGGGACGTAGACGCCTCTTATCACTGCAGAACCTGCCTGAGAATTATCATGATTTTAAGTTTACTTCTCTATCAACGTAGTGCAGTGACAACTGTCTGTGCATCAGTAGCCACACGGTAAACAGGAACTGCTAACAGTCAATTCTGCATCATCCCCCAAAGCATTGTGGGAGCCGTAGTTCAAATACCAACTTAGAGGTAGGAGAAGTAGGACAAAGAAGAAGAATAACACTGAGACAGCCAATAGAATCAATGGTTTTCATATCATATTATAAAACTGTGTTACATCCAGAAGTGTCTTAGCTCAGTTTGAAGATGGTAGAAAATGTCTTGCTGTGGAACCACTGGTGCAAATGAAAAACCAGGACGACCCGATGACTGGAAACAAACCTGTGACCTCCATCTGTAGGATGACGCAGCTGAACCCTCAAACGCAGCTCATCCAGTGTCTGTGCAGCGTATATTAATATACAGTAAATACACAGGTGTGCATCAGGTTCAATGAATTCAAGTCTGCAGCTCACACATTATGTTCAGGACAAAAACTCAGAGGCCTTTTGCAGAGTCTTCCCTCCATTCCAACTTTATTTTTGCCAAATCATTTTTTTTTCTACTGTTTATTAAACACTGTAAACTCATCTGTGCCATGTTGTAACTGTAATGAAGCTTCACAACTCAAACATCGGACCTCAGCACAGCGTTTGCATTTCTTCTGTTTCATGGTTCATTGCATTGTGAATCCACAGTTGTTCCACTTACTGGATGATACTTTGGACTTTGATGAACTGAAGTGAGCTGTCTCTGGTCTTTGAAGGAAATCTTGCATTAAAAGTACAAAAAAAGGAAAACTGCAATGTGTTGTTACTTAATATGATCTGCTACTAAATTAAAACATGTTAAATCAGAGAGAAATATAGTCAAGTTCTGCTGTTTAAATTAAATTCATATTATCTGCATTAAATTAAGACAAAAGTAAGTGAACCTAATGTTTGACTGTGGAGGTTTCACCATGAATATATTATTATAATATTCTATTAATCACCTGAAGAATTAATTAGAATTAATAAGTCTTAATTTACAGTTTGAGTTCAGTTCGACACTGAATCAGATTTTCGTCATTACTTTAAATGTTCGCTCATTAGCTCTTAGTTTTGGCTCCGACAGGCTTTTTTATTCATTTCTAGACAAAGTGAAAATTAAAAAGTGAAAATTAAAAAGTGACATTTATCATCGACACGTTGCTGTTTTAAACCAGAACGACGTGAAACCACAGAAGGCGGACAGGTGAGTTCCACCTGGACAGGTGTTGATGATTAATTAACCAACTAGTTAGACACTAAATAGTTTTGTACTTTAGTCAATGTGTGACTGAAATACTTGTAAGAACTCATGTTTTTAACGACTAAAAGTAAAATGACTTTAAAATGTTTTAAGCTGAAACGTAGTTTGAGAAAAAACAGCTCAGACAAATGTAGTAGAGTAAAATAGTGAAGTAATCCCGAATGTAGTACTGGTCTATTACAAGTACCTTAAAACTGTGTTTCTGAGAAACTAGTTAAACATCTGGAGAGAGATTTAAACTAGTTAAACATCTGGAGAGAGATTTAAACTAGTTAAACATCAGGAGAGAGATTTAAACTAGTTAAACATCAGGAGGATGAGATTTAAACTAGTTAAACATCAAGAAAGAGATTTAAACTAGTTAAACATCAGGAGAGAGGTTTAAACTAGTTAAACATCAGGAGAGAGATTTAAACTAGTTAAACATCTGGAGAGAGATTTAAACTAGTTAAACATCAGGAGAGAGAGATTTAAACTAGTTAAACATCAGGAGAGAGATTTAAACTAGTTAAACATCAGGAGAGAGATTTAAACTAATTAAACATCTGGAGAGAGAGATTTAAACTAGTTAAACATCAGGAGAGAGATTTAAACTAATTAAACATCAAGAGAGAGGTTTAAACTAGTTAAACATCTGGAGAGAGATTTAAACTAGTTAAACATCAGGAGAGAGATTTAAACTAGTTAAACATCAAGAGAGAGATTTAAACTAGTTAAACATCTGGAGAGAGAGATTTAAACTAGTTAAACATCAGGAGAGAGATTTAAACTAGTTAAACATCAAGAGAGAGATTTAAACTAGTTAAACATCTGGAGAGAGATTTAAACTAGTTAAACATCAGGAGAGAGAGATTTAAACTAGTTAAACATCTGGAGAGAGATTTAAACTAGTTAAACATCAGGAGAGAGAGATTTAAACTAGTTAAACATCAGGAGGATGAGATTTAAACTAGTTAAACATCAAGAAAGAGATTTAAACTAGTTAAACATCAGGAGAGAGATTTAAACTAGTTAAACATCAGGAGAGAGAGATTTAAACTAGTTAAACATCAGGAGAGAGAGATTTAAACTAGTTAAACATCAGGAGAGAGATTTAAACTAGTTAAACATCAGGAGAGAGATTTAAACTAGTTAAACATCTGGAGAGAGAGATTTAAACTAGTTAAACATCAGGAGAGAGATTTAAACTAGTTAAACATCTGGAGAGAGATTTAAACTAGTTAAACATCTGGAGAGAGATTTAAACTAGTTAAACATCAGGAGGATGAGATTTAAACTAGTTAAACATCAAGAAAGAGATTTAAACTAGTTAAACATCAGGAGAGAGATTTAAACTAATTAAACATCTGGAGAGAGATTTAAACTAGTTAAACATCAGGAGGATGAGATTTAAACTAGTTAAACATCAAGAAAGAGATTTAAACTAGTTAAACATCAGGAGAGAGGTTTAAACTAGTTAAACATCAGGAGAGAGGTTTAAACTAGTTAAACAACAGGAGAGAGAGATTTAAACTAGTTAAACAACAGGAGAGAGATTTAAACTAGTTAAACAACAGGAGAGAGATTTAAACTAGTTAAACAACAGGAGAGAGATTTAAACTAGTTAAACATCAGGAGAGAGATTTAAACTAGTTAAACATCAGGAGAGAGAGATTTAAACTAGTTAAACAACAGGAGAGAGATTTAAACTAGTTAAACAACAGGAGAGAGAGATTTAAACTAATTAAACATCAAGAGAGAGATTTAAACTAGTTAAACATCAGGAGAGAGAGATTTAAACTAGTTAAACATCAGGAGAGAGATTTAAACTAGTTAAACATCAGGAGGATGAGATTTATGTTGTATTTCTGCTCTAAGACAGTTATAATGAGGTTTGCAGAGATAAGTGTAACAACAGCACCTCCCTGTGTTCAAGATGAGGAACTGCACTTTGAAACAGCAGCACACTGAATCTATCTTTGCTTTTTTTCTCGTGACTTATTTATTATTATTATTATTATTATTATTATTAAATCTTTGTGAGCTCTGCAGTAATTCCTGCTCTTTCTAAGTGTTGAGTGTATTAGACTGAAGTTCCTGATTTTCTAAATCTTTTTTTTTCCCTTCTTATTTTAGAAACTGCACGGAAACGCTCCAGAAGGTGGAGGTTCAGGTAAGAAACTGTAAATTAAAAACTCACTTAAATGTAGTTAGATTCTACTTTCATACTTTTCAACCCTGTGGTGGAGTAAAAGTAAATGTACTTAGTTACTTCCAGCTGAACTCTGACAGTAATACCTGGAGAGAGATCTTCTGTCTGTCACACACCCTCTTCAGAACTTTTTAATTTGCTCACATTACTAAGTAATGTATTACAGTACTGTGATTACTTATTTCTGTTTGATGGGTCGTGTTTGCTCTGTTACTAAGTAGGCGTGGCCTCCCTGGTGGACGGGTGACTGGTCTTAATCTACCTGGAGACAGGTGAAGAGATGGGTGGTGTCTGAGACCTCCAACTGTTGAGAAGGAGTTTCTACTGGAACTAACGGCTCTCACCTGTTCACCTGTTCACCTGCTGGGACCAGGTGAGTGTTTGTCTGTGACCAGAACATGAATCCAAACAGACAACATCCAGAACTTCTTGCAGGAGTCTTGTCTCTACACTGAGTGGTCGGATTTGTGTATTTTCAGTGTGTAGTAGGACCCACTCATAAAGCGGGTCACACCTTAGATTTAATAATATCATTCGGTTTAAGTATAAGAAATTTACTTACGCTCCCACTGTCTGAAGTTATCTCAGACCACTATCTTGTTTCAACTACAGTGTGTCATATTAATAATGTATACTCAGCGCCGCGCTATCGCATTAAACGTACATTTACATCAACTACCGCACAGAGCTTTATTAGTAATCTTCCAGAGTTATCAACTTTGATTGGATCACCGTCTGACACCACAGAACTAGACCAGGCGACTGAATATCTCGAGTCGTCATTACGTTATACCTTAGATAAAGTAGCTCCAGTTAAAAGAAAAGTCATCAGAGATAAGAAACTTGCTCCCTGGTATAACGATGACACGCGCGTCTTAAAACAGACTACTCGAAAGTTAGAACGTAAATGGCGCCAAACTAAACTGTTAGTATTCCAGATAGCGTGGAAGGAGAGCATCCTGAACTATAAAAAAGCTGTTAGTGCAGCTAGATCAACGTATCTCTCCACTCTCATAGAAAACAACAAAAATAACCCTAGATTTTTATTTAATACAGTAGCCAAATTAACTAGAAAGAAGACCACTGCAGATATCTCCATAACAACGTTGTGCAGTAGTGAGGACTTCATGAACTTTTTCAATAACAAAATTGTAAATATAAGGCAGAAAATTCAAGCTTTAAAACCAGACAATTTAGTTGACGCAGGTGACGAGCTAACCTCAGCAGATCAGTACCTAGATTACTTTACTCCTCTTGAAGAGAATGAACTAATTTCACTCATCTCTTCTGCAAAATCTTCAACCTGTACATTAGACCCTATACCGACACACTTTCTAAAACAGATAGTGCCAGAAATAATAGAACCCCTGCTGACAATCATAAATTCCTCACTCAGCTGTGGGTATGTCCCAAAGTGTTTTAAATTAGCAGTTATTAAACCGCTAATCAAGAAACCTGATCTCGACCCTTGTCAGCTGTCAAATTACAGGCCGATATCAAACCTCCCCTTTATCTCAAAGATTCTCGAAAAGATAGTAGCTGGGCAGCTATCCTCGTATCTTCATAGAAATAACATACATGAACTCTATCAGTCAGGATTTAGGCCTCATCACAGCACAGAGACGGCCCTTGTTAAAGTAGTAAATGACCTCCTATTGGCCTCTGATCAGGGTAGTGTCTCTATGCTTGTGCTACTCGATCTCAGTGCAGCTTTCGACACTATTGACCATAGCATTCTCCTTCACAGACTAGAAAATGTTGTTGGAATTAAGGGAACGGCCCTCTCCTGGCTTAGGTCCTATTTGACTGATCGTTATCAGTATGTAGATCTAAATGGCGATTACTCCACATGCTCTCCAGTGGAGTTTGGTGTTCCACAGGGTTCAGTTTTAGGCCCCCTGCTTTTTTCCCTCTACATGCTTCCTCTGGGCAACATTATCCGTAAACATGGTATTAACTTTCATTGTTATGCTGACGACACACAGTTATATGTTTCATCAAAACCAGATGAGATCAAACTGCTTAATAAAGTTGAGCAATGTGTAAAGGATATACGAGACTGGATGCTAATTAACTTCCTTCTGCTAAATCCTGATAAGACAGAAGTACTAGTTATAGGATCATCTGCAGCTAGAAGCAAGATGTTAGACCACACCGTAACTCTAGATGGCCTTTCCGTTACATCTAGTGCAACAGTCAAAGACCTTGGTGTAATTCTAGATTCCAGTCTTTCATTTGAAGCTCATGTAGATAATGTCACCAGGACAGCTTTCTTTCACCTCAGAAATATTGCCAAGATAAGGAATATTTTGTCACTAAATGATGCAGAAAAATTAGTCCATGCTTTCATCACCTCTAGGTTGGACTACTGTAATGCCTTACTGTCTGGCTGTTCAGCCAGGTGCATAAACAAGCTTCAGTTAGTTCAGAATGCAGCAGCGAGAGTCCTCACTCGAACCAGAAGATACGATCACATCACGCCTATCTTATCTACACTTCATTGGCTCCCCGTGAAATTTCGCATTGATTTTAAAATACTACTTTTGACATTTAAAGCATTAAATGGTCTTGCGCCGCATTATCTAAGTGAACTGCTAGTGTCTTATGATCCACCACGCCTACTTCGCTCAAAGGATGCTGGCTGCCTGTCAGTACCTCGTATCCTAAAAACTACAGCTGGGGGCAGAGCTTTTTCTTACAAAGCCCCAAAGTTATGGAATAGCCTTCCAAATAGCGTTCGGGACTCAGACACAGTCTCAGTGTTTAAGTCTAGGCTGAAAACCTACCTATTTAGTCAAGCATTTGAGTAAATAGATCTGGGAAGGACTCATGGACGTAGAGCTTTATGGTGAACTGGTATGTTTAGATGCTGTCTTCCCAACTCTCACTGATCACTCGGGTTTGTTGATGGTGAAGTGTTTGGTTGCTCTACATCCCAGTGCGCCCTCATGTCTGTGTTTTCTTCTGAACCCACCCTTTTAGTTAGGCTGTCATAGTTAGTCCTGCCGGAGTCCCTGCTGCACTACACTAAATATACATTCACCTCAAACTTTATCTGACTGTGAATACAACTAACTGCAATCTCTCCTCTTCTCTCTCTTTCCCTCTCCCTCTCTCTTTTCCCTCTTCCTGTCTCTCTGTCGAGCTACACGTCATTCCACCCTTTGCCCTCTGGACCTGTCTGACTCGTCCTGATGCCCAACTTCTGGCTGGAGATCTCGTCGCCTGGATCCACCGTTTGCCCTTTGGGATGCGTTTGGAGACTGGATTGGTCACAAGCTACTATGATGTCGGTCCCGGCCTCGGCGGACGTCGGAAGCTGTTTCTTGGAGGTCTCGACTCAACGCTCGATAGTCAAGGAATGGAACTAGTCTGCCTGCAATAACTAACTGGACTCCATATTAACTTAAAATACTTTAACTGTTATACTGGACTGCTGCCTACACAGCATGTAATCACCCATATGAGGATGGGTTCCCTGTTGAGTCTGGTTCCTCTCAAGGTTTCTTCCTGTTGCCTTCTCAGGGAGTTTTTCCTTGCCACTGTCGCCCTGGGCTTGCTCATCAGGGACAATCACATTATTATGACTCATACACATTCACTGTTCATGTACTGTTCTTTGGTTGTGTAAAGCTGCTTTGTGACAATGTCAATTGTAAAAAGCGCTCTACAAATAAAATTGAATTGAATTGAATTGAATTTGTGACCCAGATGTTTCGGCTGTACTGCACCTTTAAAAGAAACTGCCCCCCCCCCACAATCCCACTTCAGCTGAATTTGGCAAGAAATGAACCAATTAAAGTGATTGTAGTCGACTTTGATCTGCTGCCTTCAAACTGTGCAGAGATTGAAACACACACACACACACACACACTCTGAGAGCTGTGGTCTCTGAGCAGCAGGGAAACACTGTCTCCTCCTTCCCTCCCAGCTCGTGTTGTTTTTATTCTTAGCGTCATTTCACATTTATTTATTTGAATCTTCTCTCGCAGTCGATAGAAGCAGAGGAGAGTGAAGAAAACACACTTCTCCGTCCTCTGTCTTCTTTACATTTGTTTCTTCTCTGAGCCGTTGGAGTCGGATGAAACATGGGATGTGGAAACTCCTCACAAACCAACAGCAGCCGCAGGTCTGGAGGTGAGAAACCGTCTGAAGCTGAGCGTGAAGACGAGAAGACATGTTTCTCCTACATGTCGCGTACTTTTAGTTTAAAACTAAAGTGAAATAAATCATTTTAAAACAGAGACAACACAGCAGATATTGAATGTTTCAGTATATTTTATGTTTCGACCGGTACTAATACTTTATTTTTATATAAGTATTAGTATGTATCTTTAATACAAGTTACCTTTTTGTAGATTTCACATCTTTGTTGGTTATTGTAGCTTTGTGTTTTGAATCTTTTGTGGTTTTGAGAGGAGGAAGCAGAACTACAGGAGAGGAGACACAAACTTAACTTAATTAACGTGCTGTAATGAAAATGATCCCAAGTTAGTTGTTGAATGGTCTGTTTATGTTCTCAGGTCGAACTGAGTCTTCATCAAAAGTGTAAGTACGTTTTAGTCCGTGTTGTTCAACCGTCCTGTGATGTTCAGAGGTAACTCAGTTCAGTTTTAATGTGTGTGTGTGTGTTGACAGGTCGGACGAGCAGCTGTCAGAAGACAAGAGGAAGTGAGTCATTCGTCTGTGGAACATCAGTGTGTGAAGACGAGCTCAGAAACTGCTCACTGGAATACAGAAAACAGAAGTGACCTTCAGTGACCTTCAGTGACCTCGTGCTCGCTCCAGTTCGGTGTAGTGATGCAGTTTCAATGAGCCTGTCTTCACACACTGAGGTCAAAGGTCACGGAGACTTTCAGAAACAGTTGAGTAGATTTCACCACGTCGATATTCATGATGGAAAATAACATTTGTGTGACAGGAACTATGGAGGTGTGTATCTGGGTTTACCCACAGACCTGAGCAGCATCCCTCAAGTACAGATAGGATCGCTAAGAGGTAACACACACACACACACACACACACACACACACACACACAGAGCCTCAATTTCCTGTCCAGTCTCCAGGGTTGTGAGAGCGTGGGAGAGAAACGACACAGATCGCTGTCAAGTGTTTGTGTGTGGTTTATTTTCATGTATAAGTACTTCATATGGAGGTACTAATACTGCAACGACTGCATTAAAGTTTGGTGTGTGTGTTAATTAAAGTGTCGTCCACAGAGACTGACAACGACTCCATGTCCCTCGGGAAGCCGCTGTGGGGGGGCGGACAGGAGTTTTAATGAAGAGCCAGGTCTGTGCATGTTGCTCTGTGTGTGTGTGTGTGTGTGTGTGTTTGTTTTCCTTTTCATTAATGATCAGCACTTATATGTTTGTGTAACTGATGTATTTTATTTTTATTTCTAAGAAATGATCCCAAACTCATTTGGAGAACACAGACCTGGACCTGTAGTTAAGAAGAAATCCAGTTTGTAGTTTAGTCAGATCTTTCAGTACTTTTATTCACAGTATTTTTATTCACAGTATTTAAAAAATGCAAAGTTAAGTTAATTAATCAATTGCTCACTTTCCTGTTCACTGGCAGGAACTGAATGTACCCAGTCTAATTTGGAGGAAGTGAATCTATCTTTAGTCTTCTCTGTCTCCCAGACGTGCTGCAGAAGATTGAGTGAGAAAAACAAAAACCCCCCAGGTTCCTGTTTCCATCAAAATCCCACCAAGTCTCCAACAGGAAACAGCAGCAGCACCCGGTGAAGCCAATCTTCTCTCTCAGCGCCCTCTGTGAGGAGTGAACTGACTGTGGAGCCGCTTGTGTTCATGCTGCCAAATCGACCACAGACTCGAGTTCAGGTTTTTATTCCAGACACTGAGGATTCCACCGGGAGCTTTTCATTGGTGCAGCTGCCTGATGTGGTGACAGGTTTCTTCACCAGCAGTCAGTCACTGACCTGCAGCACCTGCTTACTAGAAGCCGGTTACCCTGAACTCACCTGTGGTTTGTTTGTCTGGAATAAAAACCTGCACACGCTCGTCCGGAGTAGAAACAGCCAGAGGCTCCTGCTGTGAGATAACTTCATCAGACTGGACACGTGGGTAGAGTCCTGTCACTCACCTGCTCAGTGATCAGAACTCATGTGATGGTTTAAATATTTACACAGAGAAAATTAGTTTAACAATAGGTTCACTAACTAAATTCAGTTTTACCATGAAACATAATCAACAGATGACTTAATGCAGGAAAATACACAGGGGGCGCTAAAGAGTGATGACATGCTTGTTGCTATGGAGACTTGTTTTGAAATAGTTAATTGTCCTAATGGCTCATTTAGTTTTTTTATTTCTCTCCATTTTTTCCTCATCCCGCTTCATTTCTTTTCTAAATGTTTCGCCTGTCGTTAAACTGCTGAAGTTTGTAGTTTATTCTGTTTTATTATTTATACTGTTTCAGTCTTTTCCTCTCTGTGAAATTTGACACAAATGTTTATTTTTTTATCTTCTAGATGGAAATTCGAGAGCAGGAACCCAAAAAGTTCATCAAATGCAGTTTTAAAGCAGCCACAGGTACGTACTGGTCTTTGTACACGTGCTCTTGAGTAACCTGGTTTCTGTAATCGATTTCTTTAGGAACGTTCCTCCTGGACAACACTGATTTCTCTGTTTATGTGTAACCAGGTTTGTAATCGGCTGTTTCTGGACTGTTATTTGTGATGGACATCAGAGACGTAAGTCACATCGAATTTAAAACTACTGGTTGCATGTCCGTATGTTTAAATTGGACTTTGTCCTGCTGAACGTCTGCGTAATCTGTTATCAGGATAAAACAAACGGTAGCAGTAGCTTAACGAGATCTCGTTTAATACACATTATTCAACCAACACTCAGAAATGCTCACTTCACCTTCATGAACTGAAGTTTATTTATTAGTTGTCATTGACATTTTGTTTACAACAGTAGTTCTTCTGTAGACACCTTCAAAGTAGAAGTAGGATGACAGCTCAGCGTTTTCATTAGCGCCTCTATTGGAAATGTGTGAAACTACATCAGTTCCTTCTGTAGCTGGATGTGTGTTGTCTGAATAACTTTGATGAAAAACAAAAGGGCCCTAAAACAGTTAAAGACATGAACATCATCATCTTCATGAACGAGGAGTTAGTAGTTCCTGATAAACTGATTGTCTGTTTGACAATGAAAAGCAGATATAGAATAAAGAAAAAGAGCATAAATCATGACAAACGATTAAAAATCAACCTGCAAATTGATTTTCCATTTAAACTAATTACTGATCTAAACTTACAGTAGTTCAATAATGAAAAAACAAAAGCTCGATTGTTGAAAATAAATATTTAATCTACATGACAATGTAGAAAAGCGTCAGCAGGACAAACCACAAACTGTCAGCTGTGATGTGCACAGGTGCATTAAGTCAGCTTAAAGTGCACTGGAATGAAGTGTGTGTGTGTGTGTGTGTGTGTGTGTGTGTGTGTGTGTGTGTGTGTGTGTGTGTGTGTGTGTGTGTGTGTGTGTGTGTGTGTGTGTGTGTGTGTGTGTATTTTACTGAGGTCTGTGTGGTTTAATATGAGGTCAGACTGTAGCTTCATAGGAATGTTCTCAACGTATGGTTCTAAAGAAGTTTATCTGGGACTACGACTGCTTGTTTTGATATTAAACAGTCAAAGTTGAAACGCTGTACGTTAAATATATATTTCTGTGGTAACGGCGATGGTGCGTCTTTGTAAACTTTTACTGTTATTTAGTTAAAATGTCCTCAAACCTTCAAGGCAGATAAACAGGAGATACATATTTAACAGAAATCCGTTTCTTCTTGGGACAACATGCCACTAATGAAAACATGAAAATAAAATATTAGACTGCTGTTATGTTTGTGCCATTTTTGATTTAAGTACAATTAAGGAAATCTGAAAAAGGACAGTTCAGATTTTTCTTCTCTTTTAAATTGAAAAACAAATGAAAATCTGTTTAACAATTTAGGAACTTAACTGGTTATTCAGAACCCAAATGGACCAATAAAACTCTGGAACATGAATTCTTACCATTTTCACAGCTGCACAGTGTAGAATCTACTAATGACAAAGGTGGGACAGTATCTCAGACCAAAACCTCTTCAGATGGGCAGCTCCTCTCCTGAAGCCAACTTCCTGTACAGCTGTAGCAGTTCGTCTGGTTGTGGAACCTTTGACTCCGGCGTGCAGGGAATATTAAAATCCGATGATGCCTGAGAATCTGACACCTCGTCCAGCTCTGGCTGAAGGATCAGACCGTCGTTCACCTCCTTCTGAGACGTCATACTGGTCCTGACGTTACCTTGTTCCCTCTGCTCTGGTGCCAGGATCAGAGTGTCAGGTAAACAAGAGTCCATGTTCTGAGAGGAATGATTTGACAAAGAGGCAGACAGCGTCAGGCTGAAGTTCTCATCATTACCAGGAGGTTCTTCATCACTGAACAGTTCTGGTGTCTGTGAACCAGTCATCCTGGAGGGGGAGGTGACAGAGCAGCAGGAATGTGATTGGCTGTTCTGACTGTCAGTCAGCATCTCCGTGGTGAAGAAGTCTTCCCACTTCGGAGCGTGACAGTTCTCTTTGCCTTCTTCCTCCATCTTCTCCTCAGGTTCCTTCATCACTTCCTCCTTAGCAGGTTTTGCATCCCCCTGTCCCTCGTGCTCCTCCTCCTCCTCCTCCTCTTCATCGTTGGACTCAGTGCAGTCCATGTAGTTGTGCGCCACAGCCTGTGTGTCAGTGACTGTCACAGATAAAGACTCCTCCATAGAAACAGGGGGCGCTGTTCCTTCAGGACTCTGAGTTTTCTCTAAAACAGAAACCAAAGACATGTCATTCAGTCTCAACTGTGTTTAGCTCACTTTAACTCCTCTGATCATTGGTTCTGCTGCAAATCAACAGGGAAACAAAAATGACACTTTATACTATGGAAGATCCAGTTGAGTCAGCTGAGATTAGCTTTAGATACTTGTTTAAATACATCTTTGTACAGAACACACTGGATTTGTCCCTCATCTCATCCATCTAAAAGAGGTATGATGATAAATTATGAAGCTATGCTTCAATATATAGTTCAGATTGGTTTTGTGTTGATGGTTCATGTGACAAATCTCTGTTCCTAAACTGTCATGAATTATTGTAGAGTACGTTGTGGTCTGTGAAACTTGCTCCGTCTCTCGCTGTTGTAACGTTATCAATTTAGATAACATTCACCTTTTGTTACATCCTTGTTCAGCCCCATCTTCTTCCTCACTGGTGCCAGGTCCAGCCCCTCAAACAGCTCGTCATCAACGTCTGAATCTGAAAACATGAGTGTTTTAATATGAACTACCATCATGTCATTCTAAAAGTGAAATATGTGAAGACGAGGATTAAACTCATTAGTTACAAGTTTTCTGTTACTGAGGGAACGAGACAACAAAGTAGAAGTGATCTGTCTTAGTCTCTGTGACTGTGTGTAAATGGGGTCTCACTGTACATTCTGCAAATGTCTGTAACCCATATGTTTTGTATGTCATGCACCATACGGTGACCTGTAAACAAGTACAGCAGCTGCACCTGTCAGGCTTGTGTGTGTTACCATATGTAGGTCGCTCCACTCTGCAGCGTTTCAGAACCCCCAGAGGTTTGTAGATGAGTCTCGAGTGATCAGATTGTTTTCTGCACATCAG
This sequence comes from Anabas testudineus, assembly GCF_900324465.2. Classification (NCBI taxonomy): domain Eukaryota; kingdom Metazoa; phylum Chordata; class Actinopteri; order Anabantiformes; family Anabantidae; genus Anabas; species Anabas testudineus. Next base: position 13,583,091 of record NC_046631.1, on the reverse strand, counting down.
CTTCAACCTAATCAAACAGTGGCGATAGATAGATAGATACTCATGTAAACCTATAAATAACATACAGATCTATTATTAACATTTCTAATGACAAGACAACAAACCACAAAATTAAAATTCTGACTTAGTTAGACGCTTTAAACTAACAGATGAAAACTTGACTCACAGCTGTGTCACCTCAGCCAGTGTCCGACCAATGGGGATGACACTGGGGTAGATGTTGACCGGCTGGAGGTACGACAAGAAATCTTTAATCTGAAGATAAACAGAAACGTTGTGTATGTGAGTGAGTTGGAAAAGACGACATGTAACAAACAGAAATATAGAAGGAATGTATCATGACAAATGCATTATGTTTTTATTTCTAAAATCAAAGTACCTCAGAGTAGGAGGAGTGGAAGCTGAAACAGGCTCTGAAGGAACTCGCTCCAGTTCTAGAAAAACACAAACATACAATTATTATTTAGCCACTTACGACCAACTAATGGTTAGTGTGTCTTAGTATCCAACTGAATATGGAAGGAGTCTTACTTTATTATAACGTTGGTCTTTTTGGTTCTCTCTCCAAACCACATGGTAGATGGTTTGATGCTGATGATACGAAGAGGAGTCCCGTCTGCAGCTGTGCACCCACACGGCAGCCTGTTGCCTTGGAAATACTCATCATCCTACACACAAAACCCCAAAAACAGAAGAACGGGACAGATCTGACAATAGTACGATTCTCACAAATGCACCTTTAAATTTTCCGTGTAGAACAAATATATTTGAAGCAGAACAACAGTAGTTACAGGATTATTGATGAGCTAAGTTAACGAGCTAGCAGCCGTAGCTTCCTTTTTTAACCACACAGACATGAGAGTGATGCTAAAAACATCTGAAGTGGGACCTTTGGGTGTCGACAGGCATGAATCTGTGTCCTGCGGTCAGTTGTCACATAGCTCAGGATTTCTGGCATCTTCTTGAACATCGACAAACTGTTGACATGAATCTACAAAAGAAAAAACGTGAAATGTGTCAATAAATGTGTTTTCACAGTGCATTAAATACCAAAGAAATGTGTTTAGAGCCCCATTTGAACTTGGTTGAACTCTTGGGGTAGTGGGGAGATTTTAAACCTCCTGGTCCAGTGCAAATTTGTAAATAGGTCATTTTTATAATTCATCCAGCCTCAATCAACTGCTGCTATCGGTGAACTTGGCTCCTCCTCTAATTTAAATACAGTGCAGCATCCTGGATTTGTTTGTTTGGATTTGAGTGAAGTGGTAGTTTAGAGGATTTTTGTGGAAAGAGCTGCTTTTACTTTTTCTATAGCTGTGAAATTTAATTCATCTTACAGATGCTAACATGTAGGTCTACACCAGAACAGGGGTAAACAAAAAACTAGAGGCCTCCAGTTTTCTCACATTTCATTAGCATCATTAAAAGTAGTTTGAATTAAATATAACTGCTGATGTTTGCTGAGACTAAACTTACACCAAAATGTAAGTATAAGTATGTGTTGACCACAATGAAGTGTGATTTACCGTTTACATAGCGCCTCCATGAGCTCCCTCCTTAAGAGGCCTTTGTCCTTCTCATCTTTGTCACTTACAAACTATATCCTGTAACTTCCTCATGGCTACATTTACACCTCAACGAGTTAATTATGGAGTACAGTGAATATTTTATTCACCACCTCGTCCCTGTTATGTTAGGAATGTGTATATGTTGCTTTCCAAATGTGGCTGGTCGGTTACCTGTGTGTTGAACTCATCTCCCAGGTTGGTAAATAAGTATTCATATCCATACGCAGCTTTACAGTTGAGCCACACGACATGATGTGAACTCTGACTGATCCAGTTTTTAACAAGCTCTAAGATACCTTTCAGACAGACCTCCTACAGACACAAACACAGACAAAATGACTGTTGATTGTTGTTTTGAACCGCATGGATAATAAGACACACAAACGAACAGTAAAAAAATACCAAATAATAATCTTATGAGCTTTTCATGACGCTCAGTGACTACAAAAACACTTCTCCCTTTTTCTTTGCAGTTGTTGCAGATTCTGCTGAATTTTACTAAAACTGTCAGTCTCACACAAAAGTCTACAATAAATCCTCATAAAGATCATACTGTTTAGTTTTAATGCCAGAAAACAGTGAGTCTGCCTGTCTGGCAGAACCAATGCAGTGAGGAGGGACCTGAGTTAGAAGGCAAAGCTCTCAATTCATATTAAATTCCTAAAATTATTAATAATGACATCACTTTGTGGATGTTGGCAATTTTAAAGCTGTGTTACCGTTTGTTCTTCTGGGTTAAAAAAACGTGATATTCCAGGACTAACTTAACTTACCCTAGTGGGGATTTGATAGAAACGTGGGTCATAGAAAGTAGAGTCCAGATACACACTCTGAATGTCCTTTACTCTGTGGAACATGAAACCAAAGTGTGAGACGTTAAATAAAAAGACCAAATGAAGCCAAGACCTCTAGATAAAGCACCGAGAATACAGGTGTAAATCAGATCAAATAAATGAAGATGACTTATCTTAACTGTCCTCTAACAAATAAAGTTACAACAATTATTCTATTCGATTAGTTCATCTGCCATTATTTTCAAAATTATATAAAAGCAAAACATACATTTCCCTAAATGTGAGAATTTTATGTTCTCTATTAAACTAAATTGTAACTGTGTTGTCGAACACAACAGGATACGGGAAAGTGTCATCTGTGGTTCTGGGAAATACGGAGGACGGTCAGTGACTGACCTGCTGCCAGAGTGTAGAAGCTCTATTCTGGATGCGTCTCCAGCTGCAAACCTGAAGTCTCCTGTATACAACACATTTCCTTTGGACCCTTCAAACAGGAACCTTCACACACAAACATACAATCAATTTCCTGTTTTGACCTTTTTACTAGAGCTTGTATGTATGCAAAGATGTAATTTCCACTGAAACTTAAATATGTTCAAAGTATTCATTCATTCATGACATTTTTAGTGATGCATACTATGCCACTTGAAACCTGAGCAACATCATAATGAAAAAACAGTAGATACCAGTATTTATTGTATATTTATTTTCTAGACCTAATGATATTAATTATTAAAGGAAATAATTATCCTAATAGAAAAAGTTGTATGAAGATTTTGCTAAAACTGACTTTTGTTGTTTAATGATGTTACTGTAGCTACTGATGGTCCTACTGTTAGTTTACATGTGTAACCTATTATAAAGTAACCTATTAACCCACTATTTTGCCAAGACTCAAGACTCCACATTAATGTTTATGTGTAATATTTGTTTATGGAGGAGGAACCCATGTGTTTTAAGGACCTGTATTTTTCTTCATATATCATCAATTAAAACTAAATAGATTTTAAATTGATCATCAGTATTTAGATCAAGGACCTTCTTGAAAAAAGGACACAGAACCTTCTAATAAAATTCTGAAAGAAACGTTACAGTTGGAGTCACAGATGGTTCTGGGAGGTGGTTTGTCTTCATGCTACAAAACAAGGCAAATAAATCAGTTAATAATTTGTTTGACTTACATAACTGAGCCGGGACAATGACCTGCAGGAAGCAACGTCACCACGACCTCTTCTTTCTGTCACACGAAGAACAATTATGCATGAGACACACATGACAGCCTACTTGTTATTAGAGAAGGAAAGACTTAAGAGAAAGATTGAGCAACAACTACTAAGAAGTCTGAAAGACAAACGATGACCTACAGTGCATTCAGTAAGTATTGTCAGTGCTTCACTTTCTCCACATTGTGTTACGTTACAGCGTTATTCCAAAATTAAATTCATTATTTTTCTCACAATCCTAAAAAAATTACCCCATAATGTCAAAGTGAAAGATGTTTCCTTGAAATCTTTGCACATGTATTAAAAATAAAAAAATGTTTTTCAGGTCATCCTGTGGCCAATCCTTTGTTATCTTGGCTGTGTGCTTAGAGTCGTTGTCCTGAAACGTCACCCCAGTCTGACGTCCAGAACACTTTGGAACAGATTGTCTCTGTACATTGCTGCATTTATCTTTTCCTTAATGCTGACTAGCCTCCTGGTGGCTCAATGGGTAGATCATTGGCTAGATTAGATACAGAAGGTTCAGGGATCAAACCCTGTCACAGTCACCAGGCGTGTCCTGGAGCAAGACACTCCACGCTAGCTCCCCGGGTGCTGTATGTAGCTGCCCACTGATCCCCCCCAGGGAAATACAGAGGATCAGTTTCATTTTAAATATGACAAATAAAGGCTGTTTCTTCTTTCTGCTTCTCTTCTTCAGTTCCTGTCACTGAAAAACATGGTACTGTTCAGGTGGTGAGCAGTGGTTTCATCCAGACAGAGTTCAAGAAAAAATAAACTTAATAGAAAAACAAATTAAATTTGGTCATAATTCTGCTGAGAGACTACTGAAACTTCTCAACAGCCCAGGAAATAATGCAATAATAATGCTGCAAAAATGAATGAAATGAAATGTGTCAAAGATACAGTAAAACTAAAGCAAAGCCTGCTGGTAGGATACCACTGGCATCCCAGTACAACAAAACTGTGGTTGTAGATGTGTAAGAATTTGAACCAGGTGTGTTATCTCTACATTATTCAGTTTTCAGTGCAGGCAGCATTCTGACCACATCCACCCACACCTACATATACATATACATATACACACACACACACACACACCCCGACGCAGACACATCTCTTCTTCAAAAAATGTAAATATACAAATAAAATATTTATATACCGGTACATGTTAGTATTTATATTTATTTTCATTTATTTTTTTATATTTATTTTCATTTATTTTTATATTTATTAAAGAAGAGGTTAAATTCCACATACTAATATGTATTCATATTATATTTCTACACTGTTTACATTATATTGTACACTTTCTATATAAAATGTACATGTAAAGAAAAGAAGATTAGGGCTTTTATTGTTGGAGACCAGAGGTTGGGTTGTTGTTGTGAACATGGCCGTCACCAATAGAAACTACTATTTCTCAACAGCTCAGGAAATAAAGATGCAGAATGAAACATAATCTTGAAGAAGACTGTGAATGAAAGTGGAATATGTCAAAGATAAAGTAAAACCAGGTGTGTGGTATCTCTACATTATTCAGTTCACACAGTGACCTGATGGAGGCCTTCTGAAATGGTGAAACATTTTGTCCATGACTGGATACAGAAACTTTGACCCCAGAGACTGTTCAGTGACAATGGTGGAGAGTTTAACAATAATAAGATGAGACATGACAGAAACATAGCAAGAAAACAGCTGCATATAGCTTGTGGAGCAATGGACTTCTAGATCCACACAATCACGCACTCACTAAAATCATATTAGGATGGATGCTGGAGGCCACTGTGCTCATTAGAACCTTCATTGATGCAGACATTTTTTAATCTTTCCCCATATCTGTGTCTTGATACAATCCTGTGTTGTGATCTACAGACAATTCCTTGTAGTTCATGGCTTGCTTGTGCTCTGACATGCACCGTTAACTGTGGAACCTTAGACAGGTGCAAGTCTTTCCAAATCAAGTCCGATCGGCTGAATTTCCCACAGGTGGACTCTAATCAAGTTGTACAAACATTTCAAGGATGATCAGTGGAAACAGGATGCACCAGAGCTGCTTTTAGTGTCATGGCAAAGAGTGACTACTTTTGTAAGTGTGATTTCTTTTCCTTTCTTATTTTTGATAAATTTGCAAATGTTTTAAACAAACTTAAGATTAGTGTGCTATTATAAAATATTTGTTGAATTGTGAAGCATTAATTTAATACATTTAGGTATAAGTGTGTAACATGACAAAAGTGGACAAGCACTCTGAATGCTTTCAGGATGCACTATATAGGCTACAGCTTGAAGAAATAATCAGTTTTACCTCTCCTGAAGCCTCATCCACAAGGGAAATCTGAGTGGGGCTCTCCAACTCCAGTGCAACCTAAACAGATTCATGTGAGAAAATGACACTGACATTTAGTAAAAACAGCCAAAAAGCCTCTGTTACTCAAAATACCAGGACACAATGAATCTGTAGGTCATTGAGTTTTGTCTAAGTTTCTCAATAAGACAAATGCGTTATAAACTAAAGTCTAAATGAAAAGGTCAAATTTAAAAGGTTTGTACATATAGAATAATTATATTTATTCCGGTAAAGCATGAAATATAGCTCACACCTTTAGCTCTGGAAAAATATATCGCAAACAAGCTTCAGTAAAAGGAGGAGACATAATTAATCACCTGCTTCTACCTAAACCTCAGAGTCTGAACTGGGAGCTTCAGTCAGATCTAAAAGAGAATATTTTAACTGGAGATTGGAAGGAAGCATAAAAAGGCTGCAATTTGCCTAAATGCATTTGGACAGATGAAACAAAACTGAAGCTTTTTTTCCCCAGTCACATGAGCTCAAATGTTCAGAAGAAAATATTAAACTTCCAAATAAAAGACCACTGTACCTTCTACCACACGAGGAGGTTGTCAGTTTTGCTTTGGGGCTGGTTTCCTACATTTAGCACTAAATGCCTTTAATCTGTGCAGTGAATGAAATGAAGTCTCTGGACTCAAACATGTTGCCCAGTGTCAGAAAAAAGCCCCGTCGTTGTCACAGACCATTATCCATCCAACAGGATGATGACACAGCTAAAAGCACCCAAGCATGTAAAATAAAAGATCATTCTGAAATCGACTTCCAAACTACGTGTTGGCAGGTGAACACACAAGTCTCACTTGTTTGTGGTTCTCCACATGTTGGGCAACAAAATATTAGGTTAAGGGCACTTATCACTTTTGTCCATGCTATTTTCATTTATTGAAATATTAAAAATATTATCTAAAATGAAAAATATAATAAAAAGCAAAGTCTGATTGAATTTTTGTGATTTTTCAAGTTGTTATTAATTCTATACACAATGCACCTTACAATTATTATTTATCATTCCTATATTGTCAGTAGCCATCAATGATAACTGTCTATATTATATTGAGAGTTAAACAGGGGACTTACAATGTACTCCTCCCAGAACGCGTACTTTGGATTGTTCAGTAGAAGCTCTTTGGTCACGAAGGAGCAGTACAGCCTCACAGTACGGCTGCAACCAAAAGATAAGATAACAAGACCATTGTAGAATGAAGGCTTAATAAAAGCTTTTTAAGGAAAGAAAAGTTAGTGATGACGGAAAATAAAAACACTCCACAAATGGTCTTAATTCTGGTGTAATGAATCTCAAAATCAATGCCTAGTATACCAAAGTTTTAATTTGTGACTTAGTGTAAAAATGATAATTCTTTTAGATTGTGATGTTGATTTTGATGACAATTAATATTTTACTGTATTGTTTTATAATTTTGACAAATCGTACCTTTATATTTTCTTATTTTGACTTACTACATTATGACTTTTCATTTAACAACTTGGACATAAACATTTATCATTTTAATCTAATCATTCTATTTCGACATTTTAAGGTTTTATAATTTTTGACTTTGTAAATAACAAATATTGAACTTTAATTTAAATTAGATTCATCACCAAACACCCCCATCATATTACATATTTCATCTTTAACTGGCAGATATGGGTTTCCGTATATTTCGGTGTCAGTTGATGTTAAAACGTGTAAATTTAGCTGTTAATAGTTTTAATTATCATTTTCTTATTAACTAAGTCAGAATAGAAACTGTCTTCACCTGAACTGCAGCTTTCTCTTTAGCAGAGGTCCTTTCAGTCCCTTCATGTGATCTGTTGAGAGGGATAACACTGAAGTCAGGCAGGTAAATGCTATGTGAACTACAAACTACAAACAAATAAGACGGATGATGTAGAAATATATAATTTTACCAACTTAACCAGTTTCATGTCCAACCTACGGACACGCTAACGTTAGCTCGTTGTCTAGCTAGCTAGCTGCCAAGCTCACCTTTGTGGCAGTGGGAGAGGAAATATGCCCGGGCATGTAGGTTCTCCCTGTCGAACCGGTCCAGAGAAATAGTAGGATACTCCTTCATTCGACCTGCAAACGAACTCATCTTTATGGAAACCTTCTGTAATTAATCACATTCCGTTAAACTTGTCTTTAATGAGCTTCTTCGCTCTGCAGCTGGTCTTCGGCTGTTTGTGTGTCCCGCCCACCGCGTTGACTTCTTCTTCGTGTCTCTTTGCGGAAGTTCAGGTGACATTCATCATATAATGTTAAATGCTGAGCTTCACCTGGAATTCTCTCTTGAACAATTTTACATTTAGCGCGAATAATAACGAACATGAACTGTAAATGCGTCAGTTCCTAAAATATCACAATAATTATACACATTTTCTTTCCCCTTAGCAGTCCAGTGTGGTGGCAAATCCTTTAGCGCCATCTACTGGAGGCTTGAGTCAGGTCCTCCAGCACAGAAGAAGAATGTTTAGGGTAACCAGGCAACCAAAAGGAAGCTGCGAATAATAATATAAAAATATAAATAAGATATAAATGTAAAATATATAAATGATATTTAAAGTATTATATAAAAAATATAAATAAGATATAAATGTAAAATATATAAATGATATTATAAAGTATATAAAAATATAAATAAGATATAAATGTAAAATATATAAATGATATTATAAAGTATATAAAAATATAAATAAGATATAAATGTAAAATATATAAATGATATTATAAATTATATAAAAATATAAATAAGATATAAATGTAAAATATATATGATATTATAAATTATATAAAAATAAAATAGATTATATTTTAAATATAAAATATTATAAGTATATAAATATAAATAAGATATAAATGAATATAAATGATTATAAGTATATAAAAATATAAATAAGATATAAATGTAAAATATATAAATGATATTATAAATTATATAAAAATATAAATAAGATATAAATGTAAAATATATAAATGATATTATAAAGTATATAAAAATATAAATAAGATATATATTTTAAATATATAAATATTATAAAGTATATAAAATATAAATAAGATATAAATGTAAAATATATAATGATTATAAAGTATATAAAAATATAAATAAGATATAAATGTAAAATATATAAATGATATTATAAAGTATATAAAAATATAAATAAGATATATATTTTAAATATATAAATATTATAAAGTATATAAAAATATAAATAAGATATAAATGTAAAATATATAAATGATATTATAAAGTATATAAAAATATAAATAAGATATAAATGTAAAATATATAAATGATATTATAAAGTATATAAAAATATAAATAAGATATAAATGTAAAATACATAAATGATATTATAAATTATATGAAGATATAAATAAGATATAAATGTAAAATATATAAATATTATAAAGTATATGAAGATATAAATAAGATATAAATGTAAAATATATAAATGATATTATAAAGTATATGAAGATATAAATAAGATATAAATGTAAAATATATAAATGATATTATAAATTATATGAAGATATAAATAAGATATAAATGTAAAATATATAAATATTATAAAGTATATGAAGATATAAATAAGATATAAATGTAAAATATATAAATGATATTATAAAGTATATGAAGATATAAGATATAAATGTAAAATATATAAATGATTATAAAGTATATGAAGATAAATAAGATATAAATGTAAAATATATCATGATATATTATATGAAGATATAAATAAGATATAAATGTAAAATATATAAATATTATAAAGTATATGAAGATATAAATAAGATATAAATGTAAAATATATAAATATTATAAATTATATGAAGATATAAATAAGATATAAATTTAAAATATATAAATGATATAAAGTATATGAAGATATAAATAAGATATAAATTTAAATATTAAATGATATTATAATTATATGAAGATATAAATAAGATATAAATTTAAAATATATAAATATTATAAAGTATATGAAGATATAAATAAGATATAAATTTAAAATATATAAATATTATAAAGTATATGAAGATATAAATAAGATATAAATGTAAAATATATAAATATTATAAAGTATATGAAGATATAAATAAGATATAAATTTAAAATATATAAATGATATTATAAAGTATATGAAGATATAAATAAGATATATACTAAAAGAATATATAAATATTATAAAGTATATGAAGATATAAATAAGATATAAATGTAAAATATATAAATGATATTATAAAGTATATGAAGATATAAATAAGATATAAATGTAAAATATATCAATGATATTATAAAGTATATAAAGATATAAATTAGATATATATTTAAAATAGATAAATATTAAAAAGTATATGAAGATATAAATATTTAAAATATAAAATATGATATAAAGTATATGAAGATATAAATAAGATATATATTTAAAATATATAAATGATATTATAAAGTATATAAAGATATAAATAAGATATATGAAGATGCATAAAATATATTATATAGGATATAAAGATATAAATAAGATATATGAAGATACAGAAATGATTTTATATAGTATATAAATAAGATATATGAAGATATATAAATATTATATATGATATAAAGGTATAAATAAGACATATGAAGACATTTATCTTCATTTACGTCACCACCACCACTAAGATAACACCAACATAATCACTTTAAATATATAGTGCTTTATACACTTTATTATTATTACTAATATTAAGCTGTAATATTTGAATTATTTTTGTTCTTTTATACCTTTTTGCTAAATGCATTGTAGATTTGTTACTCTTAAGTTAACACATTGCTTATAGCAGTTGCTTGTGTTTCTCAGTGTCTGATCCTACATTTGTGCTCCTACAAAAACCATCACCAGGCAGCATAGCTTTACTACATTAATAACTGTCGTCAGGTCATATTTGTGGACACGTGCACACTGACTAATTTACTGAATAACATAGCACGGCAGTGTAATCACCCTGTAATCACCAAACCCAGTTTATGTCACAGATGCAGCGTCACTGATCAGTCAGTGTAGTTCAATATGTCGTCACTAGATGGTTGTAAAGCCATGAGTTAAACATCATATGATGTCATGGAAGAGAAGCAGTTTGGATCACATGTTTGAGTCTTGATGAGCAGGTTGAGACGTCTCTCGGCCGACTTGGCTGCAGACCAGCTGAGCAGGAGTGAGTCTGCTGCTGCTCGTGACCTGGCTTATCTGTCTCTGTATAATCATCAAGGTTTAAACTGTTAGAGGCTAAATGCTGATAGAGATGGAGAAAGAAGTAACCAAACAAACAGAAAGAGAGAGTCGGGGGAGTTTTGGCTCCTGTGAATGGATCTCTAAAGACGGTTGTTCTTTCACTCTGTTCTAGGTAGAATCTCAATAAGCCAACACCACTTTTAAAAGCTATTTGAAAAAAGGAAGCCTCCCAACTCATGAGAAAAGCACGTTTAACATTAAATCACGTTTTCCAGCTGCAGTATTAAAGCCAAAATCTATGACTTTTCCTGTGTGATTGTTGCCTGTTGTTGTCTGCCCTTCCCAGTTTCTTTTTCTTTTTAATTCCATGGGGAAATTGATTATTAGACGGTTCTAAAAGCACAGAAAGGCTTTTGCAGTTTTATATAGTTGGGTTTAAAGGGATTGAAATGTTCTCTGACCCACTAGCACCAACATTTTGCAGTAACAAGGTTGTGTGGACCAAGTGTGTTTTTATGATGCCAAGACCACACCAGGATTACACTTAATGTTCTCATGTCTTTTTAGAACATTTGTTTTAGCCCAGAACACAGGGGGAAACTATGTACTTTAATTTTATACAATGTAAAATCTATGAACCGTGGCGGTTTGGACAGACGGAGCCCAGCGCAGAAATGTTAGTGTAGTGGGCTGCAGAACCCAGAACCTAGAAACTGTTTTAGTCCTGTGTTTAGTTGTCATAATAAATCCATGGTCGTGCCTCTCCCCTGTCCACTCTGCTCATCACTCACCTGCTGCCAAAGTTTGAGGGAAGCGTTCACTTCTGCTGCAGAGGCCTCTTAGGGGAAACATAGAATCTGAGTACACGTGAAGCTACAGTACGTTGCAACATGTCAGTAAAATAATTTCTAGTATACTGAACGTCATAAATCAGCCTCGAGTTTTGCAACGTTTGCTGAGTCGTTCTCTTCTGGATGCATCATCTGTGGTGCCTGTAAACAGAACCCTCTGGCTTTGCATTCCTGTGAGCTCCCTCGGGCTCCACACATTCCTGGACAGCTTGTAGGGGGAAAAAACCTGTGTGATAGGCCGGGATGGCAGGGATACAGCTGTGATGAGAGTCTGATGGGTGATCGACTGTGGCACTTTATTTCCTGAAGGGGCGTGTTCAGCTCATCTCAATGTGCTCAATCAATGTAAATCTGTCTGACCAGGGAATTTATGTCCTACATGATGAAGCGCTTTGTTTTACTGTGCTGCATTAATTTGACGGGGCTGTGATGCAGCCAGTGACACCGGTCGCACTCATTGCCAAGAATCATAAGTGAGCGATAAGTCATTCAGTACATTATCATGTGTCCGGTCTGTCAGGAGCTCTCTGACTGATGTGCGTCTATAAATTCAGTATTTCCAGTGATTTCTTTCCCTCTTTTTTTGAACACATGTTGAATAAAATCTCCTTTTGTCAGTTCATGGGAGCCACCACAGCGCTGTGCCAGTGTTCCTGACTGACCAATTGCTTCATCTGAGAACCAGTTGCTAGGAGACACCTCCTCCCTGCCCGGCAGATGTCTGGGTTGCCTGTTGTAAAAATGTATGTGTGTTGGTGAGAGACACTTTGATTCTGAACCAACAATGAGATCATCCTGGATAAATCAGAAGAGTTTTATTCGTTATGTCACAAACTGTACAATACCTATTATGCACTGCAAACATCAGTATCATCTTGCTAAACTGCAGTTGTAGAAACAAAAGCACAACTTGAAATTTGTCATCTGTCTTTCCACTTCTCTAGGCCTTTGTGAAACTCATATATTCTGCTTGATTTGTGGAAAATAGACTCTTCATTTGCCTTGTAAATGAATTCAGTAGCAAGCAAGACATGTCCCAGAAGTTAATCCTGCTCCAAGCGATGTCTGGCCATCTGCTGTAGGTAAGACAGGTCCAGGCACAAAGTTTGGAGAGAAGCTCTGAAGAGAGAAAACTACCTGTGACATGACAAAGGACAAAACAGTGGAGCCAAATCCAACTTTCTGACAAATGTCTCTGTGTTCTCTGCTGGATTTGAAAGTTTAATCTGAGAACAACTGCAAAGACGTAAAATAAAACACTGAATATCACTGAAAGATCAATTTAGCAACTGTGACGTGTGAAGTTTTAAAAAATGTGCTAATGTTAGGTTAAAATCCTAAATGCTTAATGAAAGGAGATTCATTCATTGATAAATAAACAGATTTTATGAGTAATCTCTGCTGCTGTTCCTGGAATGAATCCTCATAGCTGGTCTGAGCAAAGATCACATATGAGGAGCTATAGATGAGGTGCTGTGGGCTGCTGCTACAGTATAGTCGTGTCACCTCTTGGTTTCTGGTCTCAGGTAATTAAACTATGTAGGAACAGAAAATGCTTTCCTTTGTTTCAGTCTGTTCATATGTGGGACAGACAGTATAGACCACACATTAAAGTAAAACAAGTCAAATTATTACTCTATGAACATACAGTAGTGTGTAACAGAGGCTGCACTCCTGTCCTTGATGTTCCCACTGCAGCATCGACGGTTACAGAGGATGAATGATGTTTTCTTTGGATGGGACACAGCAAAGATTGTTTATGAAATATGTTTGTGATGTAGAGGAGTGAGCTCATAAAAGCTGGAGAGCACCATTATCAAACACACACTTCATAACAGAGATTAAATCACAGTCTCTATGGTGAAGCTCACTGCAACAAAACACCAATTACACTCTGTCAACGTCCACACTTCACCTTCACGAACACTTAGGAATGCTATTAATTAATCAGCCAGAGAACTCATTTAGCCTTTATGTTGAGTTTGAACTGCAATCTTTGCATTCCTGTGGGCAAACCATGATAAAACATAGATTTATATATGACGTGTGGATTCATTCTCACAGTTTACATGAAGTCAACTGTAGACAATCAGTAGTCAACCATTCCTGATTCCTAAATCCAGTTAGTTATGTCGCTCCAGCTCTTTCTGTCTTCCTCCTTTCTTACTCTGACCCTTTGTGCTGACTCACTCTTTCATAGAGTCTCTGTTGCTAAATCACCACTGATCTCCACACAGAAAACTGTATTTCCAACTGAGAACTTGCCAGAATAGTTAATTTAAAAAAAATAAAATTTCACCAAGTGAAGACAGAACAGTAGGTCAGATGGAGGTTTTCTGTGTGTGAATAGGTTTTAGTTCCTAAGTCACCACCATTACCAGCATCCAAAGACACAAAGACACGTCAAAATAACTATATGAGATTAAGAACTGATGGCAGCAGCCTCGTGCGCACTCCCCCCCCACACATGCACGCACACATACTGATGCATAATTAAAGTGTCCTTGCCGCTCGTCTCCAATTGATCTCACGAGTTGACGAGCTGTCACCAACTCCATTGCCTCAGATCAATACCATGTGTTTCAGCCGTGTGCTGGTCCATCTTCACCAAAAATAAGGCACACGGTGGCATCAATACCTGACGTGAGGTGTAGTAGTTAGAATGAACAGTGTTCAGATAGACTCGCTCTGTTCCTCTGGACTGACCTGACGTTCTTTTTCTCGTTTAATGCTCTAAGAGTTGTCATGTTTTGTGTTTCAAACCTTCTTTAGTCTTGCTCAGTAAAAGATGAAATCGACTTTGCTCCTTCTTCTCTCAAGCAGATTTATCCTGAAGTCAGCATTTTTGAGGTTTCTGTGCAACAGCAGAATATATTTAAGCATCAAGTAACTGCTCTGAACACACAGTGACAGCAGCAGCTGTATATTCACCTCCTGGGGAAGGATTTGCAGTATTGGAAAGAACTGCATTTACCACATAAATATGAACATTTCGACCTTTTATTCTAATTTTTGCATTTAGATTAATCTTAATTATAGCGCTCGCTTGTGCCTCATGTATTAATGTAAGTCCATAAAGATGATTACTAAAAATGTATTCATTGACATGAGTCGTTCTGTGTAGAGTACTTTTAATTTGGTAAGTTAATACATAAGTACATAAATAGCATGATGACTGTGGCTTTTTACTTTAATTACTTTTACTTAAATGATTGAACTACTTCTCCCACTAATATTAAAATTACAGTTAATTAATATAAAGACAAATCATTTCCTTCCTTGAATGATGATGTCATTTCCTGCCACCATCTTTGTTTTTGTGCAGGAGAAGGATGGAAGTGCTTCTTTTCCAGGACGGCACCAGCATGTTTATCACCTTCAAGAGTCCATAAGGATTTAGAAAGTACCTTCACAATTTGGGTGAGTGTTGGAACAATGACTCTACAGAGTTAGAAATGGTTGTTATGTACTGCCTTACAGGGTATGTGCAGAGTTAGCAATGTAGCTCAGATGTATTTAGTCCATGAGAGACACAGGTTGTGTTTTGATCAATAGTGTCTTCTTGAAGTTTAAAAATGTCTGGTCCATATTTTTAAAATTGGGAACAAACCAACCTATAGCGCGCTCCATGACCACAGACTGTTTTAATCATTGGTAATGTTTTTCCTTCAATACTTAAAACTGAGAGTTAAGAAATAATCTTAGCGCTCTCATGCAGTAATAGAAGAAGTCATCCACAGAGCAGACAGAAGAATGCATTTGAAGACAGGAGGGGAGAGCTTTTCTTTCTTTCAGCCTCTATTGATTCACCTCCAGGCTCTCCTGTGAGGATGGCCCAACCAGAATGTAGTCATGAATAAACCATGGGGCAGCAAAGCATGAAAGAAATATTGAAATGAGGACTCAAATGTCTAAAGGTGAACACAGAGATCTGCTAGCTTCACTCTTTCTACTGTACGCACATGTTCCAAATAAGCTGCTGCAGTTTTGTTCTTCCTGATTCGACGAGGTCGACTTTCCTGCAGTCGTGCCCTCTGAGGAAACCCCATCGAACGTGCTGTGTGAGGGAGCTCAACAGGCTTTAGTCCGGGCTTCAATGCGAGTCCGGAGTACACCGGTATCTTATTGACATTCAGCCTGACCACTGCAGCTGACCTTTGCAGCTCCATACGTTACTCTGCTGTAAATGAGGAGGAAGTGGATTTCATCTTGTTCACAGTTCTGCATGTTTTCACTCGCTGAGCTACGATTCCTGCAAAATACTGGCCTAAATGTTTGAATCAGTGCACGCTCCAGGATCTCTATCAGCCAGAACAGGAGATCCAGATGTTCTAGTTCAACATCACATGTGGCTCCAAACTAAATGCTGTGGTTAAAAAAGAAAAACGGGTGTATGTCAATACAATTAAATATATCAACTGTCTGTTATAATCATGACAAGAAAGCACAGAGCAGCGAGCGAGGCGCTTTTATCAGTGTCAAATAATATCTAACCACGTTTCTGTGGTCCAGTCTTGTGGGACTTGGTGGGAGGCACAAGCCAATACCCCAGGGTGTAAATCCACTGGAATGAGCTCGACCCTGGTTGGAAACCATCCTGGGTCGATGCAGTGTGACCTGCCATGATTAAGTGGGAAATGTTCAGGGCCTGAAAAATGCATTTAGCTTCCTTGTACTGTGCTAAGGACACACTCGAGGGAAGGACCACTGGACGACCTTCTGCCTCTGAAGGTGACGAAGCTGAAGCCTTTGTTGTGCTCAGGATTTAATGCTGGGTCTCAGTTGGATGTTGCAAAGCTGTTGTTGAAAATCACAGCAGAGAATAGCATTGGTGATTAGTGAGCCTTCTAGGTTATGATGTGACTGGTTTCCCTCTTTTTCCAGACTTTATGCTAAGCTAAGTCCAACGTTCTGGCCCTGTAAAGAACCTGTCTATCAAGACTGAAGACAATCTTAAACCACCACTAACTTGATTCCCTGAAGTTCCTCAGTGTAGCTTTAATTTTATTCTAATATTTTCCATGATCGAGAACACAACAGACTGATTGAACAACCTGATTCCCCATCTGATTTTTTTGAGCGAACCTCACTCTACTAACAAATCAGAGAAAGTCAGAGTCAAAGTGTGGGAGCTCACGTCTGTCAATCTGTGTAAAGATTCTTATCTACTGCTCCTCTTACAGTGTTGTGTCAAACCCTTATGTCTCTATAGATGCCCAAATCCTGGTCTGCCTAACAAGCTCCTGTTTTCTGCTGTAGCTGAGTCAATGTGAGAAGGAACTACACCTTTTAGATTGAATGTGAACCATTCCTTGATGAAATGTTCTTCTTGGGCTCTTCAGGACAGCCATGTTATGTAAGTGCCTCTTTAAAACTAAACCCTCTGAAGACGCCTGAAGGTATACCACGTTCCATGTCCCCACTCACATACCTGCCTGACTGACTAATTACACAGGTGAGAGCAAAGAAGGGAGAAGAAATGACTCCTGTGACTGGGAGGCTAAATTTAAACTTGGGTACAAAGTACAAAGCAGTGTTGAGAGCGAGCACTTCGCAGTGGTGATGCAGGTTATGAATGTGTTGATACAGATGACAGGTTACACGCGTGTGTGTGTCATATAATTTCACGCTATGTTAAACTGCTTGAATGTGTCTGTGCTTGTAAAATGAACAAACCAGATGCCGGCTGCTGCTGTTGTCATCTTCTACTTAATTATCTCTTTTGTCTGAATTATTATTGTTATTGGGTTCTTTAATGCTGTTGAACATGTTCAGCATTTTTGGATTTAAACCACCTGCAGCCATGTTTAACTAAAGGCCACAAAATCAACAGTTGCTTCTAGTTGACTGTGATGGGAACAGCAAGTCAAACTTGATTTCCCTTGTTGGATGAAACTCAGACATTCTTCCGTGGAGCCCTGCCAGACTGATGGCAGACACTGGGGTTTAGACTGGGAGGTGACTGATAATATGGAGTTCTAGGCAATAATGTAAAGCCAGGGAGTGTGTCAGCTTCTTGGCACCGGCAGCGAACACAGCTCTAAAGATGGGGGAGAGGATTGCATTTGTCGACCAGACAGCTGAAATATGAGGTTTGGGGAAACAATGGACAGAACAAACATAAAGTTTAGTTGTTAATGAGATTCATCAGCTTTTGTTATTTTATTTTAAAAAATGATTTGTTAGAAATGACTTTATTAGGAGGTGCATATTTTCACTGCTGCGGTGCACAAACCAAATCCAGTCAAAACCATCTGTCTGCACATAAGGCTGAGAAAGTGCAGTATGTTTTTGTAATGTGGCTGAACTGACCCTTTAGTAAACTCTTGACTTGCTTGTTTCCTTCCCACCACTGCTGATCACTCAGTGCAGTGATATCTTTTGATTACTTGTCAGCTGTGGTTTTTCCTCCATGTACTCAGTCAAACTTTACACTTCACTCTTATTTCATGCCTGGAGGCTTCGGCATCAGCTTTCCTGTTCAATTCTAAACTTTTCCACTCCTCAGAAGACTTCATCAGCCTTCTTGCATGTGTTATTTATACTTTTATTGAAATTAGTCCTAAATATATACTGTCCAGCGCTGCGAATGCTCGGGGAGGGATGAACATTTCCACTGGAGGGGAATGGAAGCTCCTTGGCAGTGGATTCGAGGAATGCTAGATGAGTCATAATTATCAACTCAATTAATGCAGTGATTCATTTATCGCTCCGTTGCTCTTTTTTTTTTTTTTTTTTTGCTTGTGTGTGCTTGTTTCTTTATTTTTGGTTTCTCTGTCAGCTTATTTGAATATTTTCACGTCTTGACCCATCGTCGTTTAAAACTATTTTCACCACTCCCTCCAGACAAATAAATTCTCTTCATTTCTCATCAAACCCTTTGCAACACTATCACTCGTAGGTAATCGCCTCGCTGCAAGCTCCTTTTTCTCCAGTACCCAGCCTGTTCTCCATCTAGGTCTTTAACCTCGGCCAATTACAGCCTCAACTGTAGCCACAGCTCTTTATCCATAAATAAACTCCAGACATTCTCCTCAGTAATATTTCAAAACACGAGAAACATCCTACAACCCGACCTCTCAGAGGAATCAGAGGATGACATTGAAGCTTCGTCCTAACCTAAATAACCAGTCTGACACTGGTAAGATTTGCTGGTTTCCAGTCTCTAAGGACCCTGTGTGTATCCTGCCCTTGCTACTGCTTGAATTATTTATGTCTGCTACCTATCTGGCCTCTCAGCAAACCCAAGATACTTTGCCTTTGAAATAGAGAGCACACAGCATTCAGAAGGGAATAATGTATTGTTCAGACGACAGTAGGATGGGGCCACTCAGGCATTTTATACATGCCATCTGTTGAAAAAGTCATTATCTGTCAGTTAGGAAAGCAATCACGGGCCGTCTAAAATTTAATGTCAGTGGTGTAATTGTTAAAAGACAGCTGAAGGGCTAATTATTATAGTGTATTAAAGACAGAACAGAACAATGAAAGGAAGAAGAAACACCTCTAGGTACTCTGACTTCAGTTCACAACTTCCTTCCTCTTGCTATAGACTGTATTCCCACGACAAGCCAGACAGGTGGGCCATCCTTCCTGTGAAACATAGGAATCACTGCAGGTGAGAGTACAAAGCCCTCTGACAGTGGCCTCATAAAGACTTTATGGGGTGTCATCAATCAGCTGATGCCCGGAGACAGCGGTGGAAGGCCTTGAGGGGTGGCCACGATCTACCAGAAGACCTGCAATCTTGTTTAGCTCACATAACCAGATTCATCGCATATGGAGGTTGTCAGACATGATGAGATGTGCTGATCCTCAGTGTCCATTGTTGGACAGTCTGAACCAGTTTCAGTCAGGCACCACAGAACAAAGCTCCCTGAAGACCATCACCCGACAAGACGGAGAAACAACAGACTAGATAACACACCACTTCTTCATTCTGCTTGTTCTTCTTTTGATGTTTATTGATGAGAACATGCTCCTTCCGTTAGAAACTTGCCAGCTAACTAGAAAATTCTTTCTGGCAAAGTGAGAATTGTACAGAGATTTAAGCTTTGCTCCATTAGCACCACAAGCAGGCGAGGCAGCGAATCACTGGGGGCTCTGCGGCACAGTGGCTGCTGAAGTGCTCTGCAGAGGGACACGGTGAGGCTCCATTAAGAGCTCATGAACTTTGGATTTTAAAGTCTAGACATCCTGTAAATCTGTGAGTGTTGAGACGGACATTAAAGAGGCAGTAAAAGCTCAGTAGAATATTTTAGGAAAGGTTGTCGCACAGGCACCAGTCTCAACATTCCTCTTTGCCAATATTAGTGATTTGACATACTGTAACGTGGAAATAAAATAAAAGTCCTCCGTTTGCAGCATAACCACTGAGCAGGACAGTGGCTGTGCAGGATCTGTATGTGTGACCTGAGGATGACTCATGCTCAGCAATCAACACTCTGCTCTGTGGTTGTCATATATGCGCGGAAGCCATCTGTGTCTTTACACCTCTGAATCCTCTCTTTTCCAAAAACCTCACACATAGTGGAGTGAAAAAGAGACTTCACTTGCTCTCTCTCTCTGAAACCTTCTGAACACGTGTGGTGATTACGCACGCCGTTCCTTCCTTCACTATGTAAATATTAGTCACTGGGTGATGAGGGGGATGGTGATGGTATACGAAGAGGGGGCTGCATAGGACGTGATTGCATTAAAGCGGCTGACTCTGGCCCCTGTGGGTGGATTGTTCACACACAGGAAGGAAGTTAATTAGTGTGTATTCGTGTGTGTGTGAGTGTGAGGCAGGGTGTGTGTACATACATCCACCAGAGTGTAGCAGGACCACAGGACATGTGAGCCATGAGAGAGGAGGTCGGACAGCCCTTTCCTGCAGCACGCTCCTTCTACCTGCAGCCCCGGATTCATTAGCAGCTGTCTGTCAGCTAGGCCCCATACACCACTGGATGGTTGCCTGGCAACTGGGACACTGCTCGGCCAATCAGGACCGGATGCAACAGGAGTTATCTCCTTGACACATAAAAGAGCGAGACAGTGTCCTCCTCCAATTCTGTTGATTTCCCCTAACTGCCCTTCACGTCAAAGGCAGAGAGGCTGTGGGGCCCTACGTGAGTCAGCTGAGCAAAGCTGTGTTAACAGGGGCCCGTTGGGGGAATTTATGTGGAGATGGGACCACCACATGCATTTCTGTAGCCTTGAAGAGCACATCTTATTAGAACAGCCCCACTATGTCCTGAAAGGCGAAAGGAAAAGCTGCAGATCCCAGCACTGCTCTTCTCAGCAGACAGATGTGAGGCACGCACACATAGGCAGCTCCGCTCTTCATCAGGGATGTGAAGCACAGCAGCAGAGGAAAAGCAAAACACAGAGCAGAAACATCCCTGCAGAATTCATGTGGAACTTAACGGTAATAAATAAGAGCCATTTGCTCCAGATAATGCACCTGTAGATAAGACAGTAAAGACGACCATTAGAGAAACTGTCCCTGTGCTCAGTGAATCATTTCTAACCACTAATGTCTCGGGAGGAAGAACACAGGTAATGCATCATAGTTGAGAACCAATATCACGACACATTGCTCTCTCTGTTAGCTTTCTAAGGGTTTTTTGCTCTCTCATTGATCCAACATCACATTGTTCCTCTGTCTGTGATAGTAGGTCTATTTCAGACGGGCCACATGATATGTTACAATTACACTAGATCAGACACATGGATCTTCATTTTTTTAAAGGTCTACCTGTGCCCATGTTGCTAAGAGACTGTCTGGTATTTACTTTACTTGGCTGCTTGTGCATGTTTGATGGAGAATCTGTGATTCTGCTTTTTTTCATACTATAAAGTGAGTTAATTGATGATTACATGCACTGTCAAAATAAGAAGGGAATCTAACACCACTACTGTGCAACAACCTGCTCAAATTTATATTAATTTTATTTATTTAAGGTGCATTTGAACATTGTTTCTTCAGTGCTTTACAGTTTTTGTATGCAATGTATTTATCCAGTATATTTAACAATGCATACCAACTTGAATTAAGTTAATAAGTTAATTATTCTACATTGAAGCCTAAGTTTTAATTAAGTCTCTTTCATCACTCTGGAATGTGCAGAGACAAAAAAAGCCTGTCTAACCTGCATGACTTGAATAGTTACTATATTCACTAACACAGTACATGCATTTTACAGTAGGCTACGTCTCAGTGACATAAGGAATTCCCTGGAGCATTGTATGTGTGGATGTGTGTGTTAGTATTGAACTGCAGCTGCACTGCATGAATGTTTAAAAAGGACCAATGCCCCAACCTGATATTGACAGAAGGAAATCAGAGTGATCTCTAATAATCTAGCATACAACTATTATTATGAATTCAACATGTTTCTACCTTTTTAAAGGGGTGTTCTTGGATTTCCTTGGATTCAGCTGTGTAGTCAGCTGACCACGGCAGCGGCAGCAGTTTGTAAATTTGATATACAACCCAGCATCACAGCGTCTCCTTTCATGCAGTTGAGATTTGAACAGTAACTTCACTGTGTGAGCGCGGCGTATCAAAGTGGAAAGCCCAGCAGCATTAAAAATAGATAAGAGCTTGAGCAGAAATGTGGTGGCATATAAGATTGTAATTGCTCCCAGCAAACACTACATCACACCGGGGGTTACTGTCGTCTTGAAGCTCCACTGTGCTCTGCTGCAGTTTAGGGCAGTGCAATCTCTGCTAACAGCCAGAGCTCCCTCTTCCCTCTCTCTGCCACCATGCTACAAAAAGTCAATTAGATTTCAAATTGCGGAGGAGCACATTTGATTAATACTTAATGGCTACAGCAGCTGTGCTAGGTCTTTCTGACAGTGAGAGGTATGATGAGAGCAACGCGGCCTCGGAGCTCTCAGAAATGTGACTTCTGAGCTCATTCTCCTGAGGATCTCTTCCATGCCTTCCGACAGTGGGTTGTCCCTACAGCTCACAAATGACATAGATAAGATAAAGTAGATGTCAAAGGAAAAATGTGGAAAATCAAAGTGGCTTTTGACAGATTTTATCAGTCACACACCGACTCTGTGAGGAGAAAAGAGTTCCCAGAACAAATCCAGTGAACTGCACATGTATAAATATTGTGCTAATATTTGTATCCTCTCATTTTTAGGCTCAGAGCAGAACATCATCTGTCTGCCTTCCATCATGGATCCTGCCCCGGCTCTTGTCTTTGGGTATGCCTTCCATTGCTTTCCAGTTGCTGACCTCAGTACAGACTCGTCTGTCACCTTTGACTTGCAGCTTTCAACTGACCATCGAGGTAATGCTAGCATCACACTCTTCATTCTCTTATTCTTAAAGTGGTACAGGACTTAAATTGACTTGTTACTCTGCTATAGAGAGCGGGTCTGCAGGCTTAGCATGTCTTGACACTTGATTATAGACAGAGATCTTTTAGGGCTGAGCTCTATCAGTCTGTGTGAGCTGTCTATCGCTGCCGTTTCACAGCTATGATGTCAGTTTAGTTAACACAGACTGTCAACTCTCTGCTGGTGTTTGATTCTTCCTTTCTGCTGGGAAACATGTACAACTTGTTGCTTTTCACCCTGTGAGCTGCTCTTATTTTTGTTGTTGCCCTCAACCAGTCACACACCTTATTCTTTTGTATTATTTCACTCTTTTACTGTGAGAATTTAAACATTTTTCATATTCACTTCATGTGAACATGCAAAAACAACTTTTCACTGAACATTTTCCTGTCTGAGAAGTGCTAAATCAGCAAGCCATGTATTCCTAGCTGTGCTCCAACAATGAACTCCTCCAGCCTGTCTGTTTAGATTAACAGCTAATGAGATTAATCATATCAAGAAATAAGAGCATATGGTATTAGTGTAATACTGGTAATATGAGCACAGGCCAAGTCTTAATGCTGCATGAATCACTGACAGCTGTAATGTCATTTGTTTTGAGGAAGCATGTGGACGATGAAAAATCAAGTGACAAAGCACTGCGGCCAATCTGTGGTTAAAGTCTGGATTCAGCAGTGTGTGATGTTATAGTTATTAGATTGGTGGATTAAAACAAGCAGTTATATATCAAAGTCGAATAGAAAGAAGCCTGGAGGCACTGAGTTTGAAAGAGGATCCACCAGGCGATTTGCATTATGGGAACTGTGGGATCTACTGTGGGGTTTCTACATTAGCATCAGTATGGAATCAGTGCAGCCGTGGTCCTGTGCCGCTATAGGTTTTGCTGTTTAACTACTATTTTGGATTCAAATCATTAAAAATCAGCTCACTGCTCACGGCTATTTTGACTGTTTGTCATTATGTCTGGCAGAATTAGTACTTTTTAAACTTGAAAGTCATATAATCATGTGTCAACGGAGCCCAAGAATAAAATATGAAGACATGTAAACCCTAAATTTAGTATTATGTTGTACTGAATTACCATTTTGACAGATGGTGGAAATGTGTATTAAGGTGCAATGACTTTGCTTTCTTAGGGGAGGGCCTGTCAGATAAAAAGATTTACAGGATTCCAGACACATGTAATCCCTCTCACAACACAGCCCGAGCTCCAATCTGTTATCGGCGTGGTTGTCAGCCAGTTTCATTTATGAGTCCAGTTTGGCCTTAAAAACACAAGTTCAACAAAGTCATGAAGATAGCAGACCTCTGGCAGCTCGGGCTTTGTGCAGGATGGAGCTGATATACTGTATGTCAGTGTGTGGTTTTGGGGCATGGGTAAATCATAGGAGGCATTTTTAGCTCAGGAGTACAAGAAGGAATAGAATCCCCAATGATTGGTTTTCAAATTTAAAAGTCTTCAAAAAAACTTATGAACAGATGTAGGAAAATGTCATGTTGGAAAAATACCACTATAACATTCTCTGTGATCTTTAGTGAGACAACCTGAGACGGGGCGTCCTGCCAGCCAACGTGACATCGCTCCCTCGAGTTCATCACAGCATGTTCTCAATTGTCACACAATATATGTGGATGTTTACATCCTCATTTATTCATGAATATTGAACGAGTGCATGGGTCCCTCCATCATTCTGGGCAGACATTTGCATCAGCATTTCTGAATGAGCGTTTTTTGTTTTGTTTTATTTTTTATTGGCCTGCGAGGAGCTCGACTGCTCAGCGTCTCAGATCGCTTTGATTTGGATCTGAGATGAATGTGCACTAACGCTGTATTTGCATGACAAAAGTGGGGAGGGTGACTTGCTCAATGATATTCACACGTGGTGTGTCAAGCTATGAGGAGGAGGATTACACTTGGAGCAGCATCACAGGTCTCTTTTCTTTTTATAGCTTTCTCTTGATTCTGTTATCGCTTTGATCGTCTCCGCTTTTAGCATCATTTCAAGAGGTGGTGCAGTCAAAAGATCCATTCTACACATTCCAGGTTTAGGCTTTGCCTGTGCTGCCATCTATAAGACAAACCAATCGATATGAGAAGGATTTCATCACCTGACTGCATTACAACCATTTATATGCAGCGACTGACTTCTCCAGGGAAATGAATATAGAACTACTGAGTGATACGAGGAGTGGAGCAGCCCCAGAGGTCAACATAGGGGGTGAGGCGTTATAAGGGCATCTGCAATTGTGATGATGTTATTAGCAATGTAATATCCATGAGGATTCATCACCATTCACAGTGTGGAAGCGCCTACCTAGAGTCTTCATGCAGGCTTTATGGCCTGAGAGCGAAGTATTTTTTTCACTTGAGATAAGAGTCAGAGCTCTGCTATTTATCAGACAAGAGAAAAATAACAAAGAGAAGAAGCTGGGAACAGAGACAAGAGGTATCTGAAGGAATTCAGTCTCCACTACAGAGGAGAATGAGACAGAAAACACCAAAGTAGGCCATAATGTATGCTAATTAAACTTCCAATCCACTGACACAGAGCTGGATGAGAAATCAACCAGGAAGAGGACGCTTTATAGGAGTCCAAGAATAGAGTGGAGACACCGGCCCCAAGATCTACAGGGAAATAGTTGTTCAAGATGTACCATTAATGTAATTATCTAAGTGACAACACAAAGCAGTCGGTTGGAATACTTTACTACATGTAGACAAAGGGCACCGGGTTTCAGCACCATGGACAGTGACATCAATCAATTTGCCACGAGGCCACGTCGCTGCTGAACGATGGCGGACAGTAGTGGGAGAGGTGAGAGCAGCTATTGGACTGGGTTATTACCTCAAACGCTGATTCAGTAGAAACAATCAAGATGCAAAGAGAGACTCTAGCATGGCGAGAAGGTCGTCATTCTACTGCTGTTACCTATTTGTATTTGGTGATTTACTCACTTACTTACTTGTCTCATCATCTGTTGTGTTGATGTATTTGATTTTCTCTACAGTGAGTATTCTTGGCCTCAAGTGTGTGTTTGAAACTTCATGGCTGCGCAGGAGCACGGGGACACTTTTGATTCCTTGGCAAAATAATCACACAAGAATTTTCTTATTCTTTTACACAGAGCACATTAACCTGCCTGACTCCTGTAACTAATGTCCTAATAGACGACATTTAACACAAAGAGCAGCTTCGTTTTCCTTAGTATTTCACAGAATATGGCAGAATATTGATGTTTCTCAAGCTCTGTTATAAAATCTTGGATATTTTCAATCACTCCCTGGGAGGAAATTGATTCTTAAGGATGAGATTAAGTGTGGACTCCTCAGCTGGTGACACTTCAGTGTTTTATTGCCTGTGAGCAAACACAGTCTGTTTAGAAAGCTGAAAATGATGAAGTAATTCTGAGGCTCATTCGTCGTGAATCTTTTTGTCATCATGAGTTTTAACAGCGGAGCAGCCTCCTCAGCGTTTGGGAAACCAAACAAATACTTATGAAATTAAAAGAGAGATTAAAAATGCATTTAATTCCTGTGGAAAGGTGTCATAGAAGCATCTTAGTGCTCAGTCCAACAGGTCAGTTTGTTGTCAGTGTGTAGTTAGTGCCTGCACCAACCTGCCCAGAGTGTAAACATTATATGTTTAATCTTGTATTTTATTTGTATTTTTTAGTGCGATCTGTGCAGGAACAGCAGATGAACATGAGCCACTGGACTAACTCATAACTAACTGGGCACATTTACAGTAACAGTGTTTTTAGTGTAAACTATGTAGATCAGTGATCCAGCACTGGGTTCACTTCTACTAATTGGTTTTGACCCACTCTTATATTTTCTAGTAGTCTGCTGTCAGCTCAGACCAAAACAACTTGTCGTTAGTTGTCGGTGCTCAGTTGATTCACAGTGTTGTGAATGAATTTAAAACGTGGAATCAGGTGAGTGGAGGGGATCTCTCTCTTTTTCTAAATATATGGAATAACACCAGAGTCAGCAAGTTCTCAGCACAATCACAGTTTCACCTGGAACCTGGCAGAAACCATCTGACCTGTGAGTGACAGGAGAAGCTCAGTGTAGTCTATTGGTTTGTGGACATGAGATCATTTTACATTTATTTATTTGAACACATTTGTTCAACTGTGGATTTGTTGTTTTATGGGAAATTGATAGGATGGATGAAGTTATTTAGTTTCATTCACTTTATTATTATTATTATTATTATTATTATTACTGTTCCGCTGTTGAAGAGAGGATCAAGAATTGCACATCTGCAACTTTAAGACCCCACACACCTCCTCCCCTCCCTCGGCTCCAACAATGGTCTTTTCCAGCTCCGCTTATCACAGCAGAATTTCGAACATGCCATCATTTCTTCACCGGTGTGTGTCGCCCCGGAAATCAGATGTCATTACCCGACTCGGCTAATTTGGCGATTATTGCTGCTCCTTTGTTTGTCGACCATGCCAGCGGCGGGGATCAGCTGCACCTTCACCACCGGATCCGCGGCGACGCTGCTCGTTGGCTCTGAAGAAGCCTCCTAGGATTGTCCGCTTCATGGTTTAGCTTGCAGAGACTGCAGTTGTCATTGATCCGCGGCCACAGCCTCTACTGAGAGCAAAGGAAGAAACTGTGAGTATGCACACGCACGCACACACACACACACACACACACACTGTTGCCGCCGGTGCTGCGGTGACCTATTTTGCCCTATTCCTGCAGGCTCAAGGTGATTTTGTGCGGTGCCCTCTTCACACCCTCACCTCCGGACCGATGGGTGATGCTGGAGGTGGAGCACTGATGGATAGATAGAATGATTCGTGGTTGACATTGCGAAGCTCTGCAGGTGGAAAAAGCCCGACACCGGCTGTCACAGTGGAGAGACAGGGGGCAGAGAGTTAAAGGGGGGGCGGGATGCAGACTGGGAGGCTGGCATGATGTAATGCACTTGAGACAATAGCTAAGGATTCTCCTCAATTATCATTTCAGAGAATGAGGAGATGTTCCAGCGGTTTAAAGAGGCGATGAGCGCCGCAGTCAGGCCGCCTCCGCGCGTGTGTGCGCGCGTAATGACAGGAAGAAGAAGAGCTGTCACAGGAGGAACAGCTGCCCCTCCCATAAACACTATTAGTACCGCTTATTATAGAGATGCAGGCAGGGAGAGGGCATCAAACTGCCTGTGTGTCTCTGCCGTCATCCATCAGTTCATCACACAGTTCACGTTGGAAATCAATGAATGAATGAATGAATGAATGAATGAATGAGAAGACATGAGTGCTGGCTTCACTTGATGCTGCAGGCAAATCTCTGATCCTGCAGCTGAATGTTAACATGTGCAACCATGGCAGTGAAGGAGCGCGACGAGATTTGCATCCATATTGAACACACATTTCTGAGCGTGACATAATTCTGCATCAAAGAGTGACTTCCCAGTGACGTACCTCAGCCGTGCACGTACGCTCCACTGCCTAGTATGTCTGACGTGCACGCAAAGCTTATATCACACTGAGGTGTTCATGCAGAGAGGTGTCTACCTGTGGCAGAAGCTTTTATGTGATAGCCCTGAGCATCTTTTTAGGGCACATTTGACTTGACAAAGCTTCTGTAATGAGGCTGTCGGCTCGGTTCACGTCAGTTACGACCTGAGATTTATTGCTTTTCTTCTTCACCTCCATCCTCCAGCTCTCATTCAGTCTCCATCGATTGACGGTTTGCATGACCTTGCAGCAGGGTGTCGTGGGCGATGTTAAAGGCTACACGCTGTCCTTTCATCCTTTCATGTGCATGCAGACTTACTTTCAGTTGAGCACACACCAGTGAACACACACACACACACATCAGAATCCCATCACACATGCTCGTAGCGTCTACAGGTAGTGGTGGAGTGAAGTCACTTCCTGGCAGTAGGCTGCCTACAGTTCTTCTCTGTGTAGTTTTCAGACTGCTCTCCATTTCTTTTCTCCTGTTTGTGTTTGAAATTGATCATACAAGGACAAAAGCAACAGTTGTCAGCCGATCTTCGATCCACAAAGGTGACTGTAAACGCGTGGCGTGTTGCAGATGGGACATTATTGACAGAGTATAACTGAGATAAATTGGTGGTACGGGCTGGCATCGTGCACCCGGTGACACTGTGACACTTTATGTTCTCAGGTTGCTGTTAAATACGGTGGTGCAGACAAAGACACAGGTGGCATCTAACCAGAAATAGTGTTTTCTTCCTGTTATTTACAAGATTGAGCATGTTGTGTTCACCTGGTGTCTCTATCCCTGATCCGCACATACAGTGAATTATTCTCTTAGACTCACGACTGGACTCGACTTGTGTTTTGTGGATCACAAACATCAGTGAGCAGCATTTGCATTAATTTTGAGACATGTTTGTGTTACTCTCTTTTTCGCTGTGGGCAGATGAACCTGAACCAGTAAAGTTCCAGGTCAGACTTTGAAGTTGACATCACGCTGTGTTTAATATTGTGAGCATCAAGCTGCAGCAGGGGCTCCTGCAGGAGCTTCTTCTTATAAACTGGAACGCTAATCTGTAAAATCAAGTTTCCACCTTTTGACTTTTGCTGTTTTCAACAAGATGCAAGATTAAAGCAACATTTTCTTATGAAAGCTACAATCTGCAATTTTTAAGAATGAAGCTAGTTGTACTCTGGACAGATCATGTTTCACCTATAGACATAATCCAAGTGAAACCATGCCAGCGTTGGTCTTCTTACAACAGGAAATATCATGTTTCTAGTAGATTTTATTGGATTTGTGGGCATCAGGGAGCACCCACGATAGATGTAGAACGTCTGCAACAGGTTTTTGTCGACACCACAATTTAAAAACTGTTACACCTCACCAGGTAACACCACAAGATATTAATCTGAGGAGAACTGAGTCACAGTCTGTTGTTATTAGTGAGGTGTTTCATGTTCTGCATTTGACCCGTTGTTGCTCTTAAACAGATCCTTTGATAAAGTTGATCTTTCTTCCATGTCTAATGATTGTGACCTGCACTTCAGGTCGCACACCCCTCAGTGGTTCTGCCATGAGGACGAGCTAGACTTGTCTCGCAGGTCTCTGATCAGCTTGGTGCAGTCTTGCCATGTTGGAGACGAGTTAATAGCATGCTCTATGTACTCCAGCTTGAGTGCTATTATATGTTCCTGTGGCAGTGATTAAATTGAATAGACTTGAATTGTTGTTTTCTTGGCAGGCTGTCTCTTGGTTGTCAGAAGTGTCTCTGGTGCAGGGAGCCATATGAATGGGATTTCTCAGCAGTGTTAGTGTACCAGCCAATCTGGACTATTCCATTCATAAAAGAAATGCTGTGTC
Organism: Anabas testudineus; assembly: GCF_900324465.2. NCBI lineage: Eukaryota > Metazoa > Chordata > Actinopteri > Anabantiformes > Anabantidae > Anabas > Anabas testudineus. The sequence continues at coordinate 13,552,412 of NC_046631.1, read as the reverse complement.
ACTCTTTACCCACCTGTCGGACTGATATGGATGCCAAAGTGGGTAAGAGCAGTGTGCAACAGGGTTTCCATTAGCCTCTGAGCTCATCAGTGTAGCCTGTAGATGCACTTTGTGCTCAGCGGCATGCCAAGAAAACAAACACAGACATTATTTAAAAGTGGAGTTTCCCAGTAGGCAGCTCCCCTGGCTGCTGCAAAGCGACATGTGTAATCAGCCTAGTGCTTCTGGTACTGATGCATGTGAAGTGCATTGTCATCAAGACACATTTGTTGTACTCTTTTATCCATGTTGTGCAAACCTGAGCTTCAGTGAACCCAGCAGAGTCTCACAAATGTCTCTAAAATCGACCTCATATTTAATAAAAGCTCAGGTTCTTAATGGGCTTTTGTGGGCTTCTCTTTTTGTGTACTAGTCATTCCTAATTGACCGGCACCATGCTTGATGATAACTAGACTTTAAATACACTATTCAATAACGCTGGTTTTATTTTAGCCTCTACAAAGTCGGCTCGACAGGCGTACAGTACAGCTTATCTCCTAAGCCACAGAGTGTCGTGTTCAGTGCTCTGCACACGCTCGTGCTGTTTGATGTTTCCCAGGTGGTGAATAGTGCTGAATGTGCCTCACATGGTCGTATACAGCTCAGGAACATGCTGCTGTTTTGTATGCTGCTCCTTATCTACTCACACAATTGTTCCCATTAATGAGATTAACAGACGACATTCAGGAAATTAGCTGCAGCCTGCTGATTCTTTCTCAATCAGAGAGGTCCTACATAAGTGACAAAATTTACATCTGTCCCATATAGATATTTCACCCACTGCCGGCTTCAGCTTTACAGAGGGGAAACTCGAGGACCAGCATTTTGTTCTTTTTCCTGTTTTTCTTTGACAAAATAAAACCAGTTTCTACAGCCTTAATTTTTTAGACATATACAGTATTATGATGTAAACTAATTTCTTACATTTCTTACATTAAAAAGTGAAAATAAAGAAAACTGACTTCAAACAAAAGTTTCAGTAAAGAGTCAACATATAAGATAATAAAGTAGAAATGACTCAGGTCTGCTGAAAAGAAGTGACTACATCAGAACACAGGGGTTTTAAAGTGCTGCAGGCTGAATTAGAGTTTTTGACGTCTTCATTATTTGATCATGTTAAGCTTTGGCTATGGTTTTGGGTTCAGTTTGCTCAGTACGTTTGTGCTGTCTGCTAGAATGGAGTCTGCAGCCAGTAGTCTGAGCTGGGATGAGGCTGCTAGGCAGAAAATAGGGCTCTGGATTTATTGCAGTGATTGGGAAGAAACGCTCACTCCTGCCACTTTGAATTATTCATTGATTGGCATATGGCATGGAGAGAAAAGCCCAATGATCCCTGCCTGCCTGTCTGTCTGTGTGCAGTTCTTATTGCATCTGTGACCTACAATGTGTTCAATTGAGCATGTTGCTGTTCCTCCCTCCCATGGTTCCTGCATAATTTTAGCCCCTCATTTAACATCTTTAACCATCCACGCTAAATTCTGTTACTTAAGCTTCATCTTGTTTATACAACGCTCTTAGTTCGTTTGGTACGAGAACCAGTTTCTTATAACAAGTAGCACACTGACAGATAAAATGGTCCGTACTCCGCATTAGACGTGTATTCATGCTGAGCCAAAGTCTGACATGCTAGTGGAATCTGAGGGCACATTTCCTGGCGTACATTATAATGCGCTGTGATGTTGCATTGCAGGGGAAATGTGCTTAGAACGATGCTGTTATCAGCAGCCGGTCTGTTTCAGGCTCAGTGAATATCTGCAGACAAAATATCTGTTTAGATGGCGTTCGAATTGGCTAATCAGTTGTGAGGAAGTAGTATTGTCGTTGTTAGCGAGTGCAGGCTAGACAACATCTGCATCTCTGTTGGCTGTAAGAGCTCAGACACATTATTCACACTGTCCTCTCAGGGTGATTAGCGTTTATCTATTCAAGAGCATCACACCAAGTCCTAACCTGTCATCTGCTGACATCCTGCGCTTCACAAGAGAGAAACTAATGCCCTGCTGCAAAACCATTCTGTTACCAGTATTTGATGCTTGAATTGTGCCATTTAATGTTTAATTGATGGACATGATTTGCTTGCTATTCTCAGGAAGGCTGCGTTAGACATCTAAGGGCCCAGGCAAAATCAGATCAGTCAGTGCACTCTCCCTCCGTATCTATTGATTTTTCATAGACAGTAGAAATGATTTAAGGGGCAGTCACAGTGAGCTCAAAGCATAAATTGCAGGAACAGGACAAAAGAGAGTTGCATGTGCCATGAAGCACAAATACATCCTCAAGTTTTTTCCTTTCACTGTTTGTTGATTGGCTCATAAACCAATACAATTAGCATCAATACATTTGGCTAAAAGGTTTGTTTTCTACCCCCTGGCTCCAGATTCATGTTCATTCACCTTCCTCCCTGCACACAGCTTACATGCATCGGGCCATAGTCAGGAATAAATGCACTGCCTTCTACTTAAAATGCTCCACCGATGTCTCAGTCTGCTCTCCAAGCGGAGGCTGGCATGTGCAGCGTGTCGAGCCAAGCGGCACGCAGCCTTGGTCTTTCAGGTCTAAACGGCAGAGGATGGTGGCTGAACGGTGAACCGGGGGGAGTCTGGCCAGGTGCCTCGAGAAGGAATGGGAGACCCGGGTATACTGCCAGAACGCGCCATTATAACCCACCCAGAGAGGCCGAGTCTGACATTTCACTAAACAAACCTGGCCTGGGTCAACACTGAATACTTATGGTGCCATGGTGCATTATGGGATTTGAAAATATCATTAACTTGTGAATATTTAGAGACGTTGGAAATACAAATACCAGTTTTAGTATTATTGGAAGGTACAGTACAGTATATTTGCTGTTCAGACCGAGGCTGATTGTTTATGCTAACGTAGGCTAAACCTGTTAGAGAATCTCGTTCTACTCAAAGCTCAGGGATTAAAATTAAGAACATTTTCTGAACAGAATGGGCTTGGTTGGAGTTCAGGGGCAGCCGAGGGCAGCCGCACCCCTTTGCCCTTCTGTAGATCCTCCTCATCATCTACATCTTTCTGTTAGGTCTGTATAACCCATTGTTTTCTGTCTTATTGCGTCATCGCATGACACAAACATGTGATGATGCAAAGCCATTTTTAGACCATCAACAATCCCATCAGCACGGATGACTCCCGAGGCTTTCTCAAGTCCCTCGGGGAAGCTGGAATATGGCTTCCCGTATCCACTATAGCATAGATATGGCGTATTATGCAACTTGATCTGGGCTGGCCCATTAAACAGCACAAGCGTGAAATCTAGGGCAGAACGCCCAGCCTCCCAAGACGTCTCTGCAGCTTTGAAACGCCGTGGTGACGAGCCGAGCTCCAACTGTGTCAGGCCCAGCCACACACACACACAGAGGGGATATTCACACATATAGTGCACTGACATAATGCCATTATTTTACTTTAAGCCTGGATATTAATGTTGCTTTGGTGCCGTGATGTTTCTTTAAGTTTTATTTAGAAAACCATTATCACACATACTTGTAGTTTGTATGAAGTTTAGGATCAGTGTCTCCAAACCTGGGGGTAGAGACCCATCCAGTGGGTCACAAGATAAATCAGAGTGTCACAAGATGGGGGGGGGGAAGAGTAGTTTCTGTTTTGATGTTTTTCCTGACTTTTCTCAAAATTTAGCTTTTTGCACTGAAAAAAACAGAGTTGTTATCAATCAATCCATGGTCAGAATCATTTCTTTGTCATTTGTCACGTGCGTTTTCAAAAACTCAGTCTAATCTCTGATCTTCGTACCCTCCACCAGAGCCAAGATGATGTGCGAGGTGATGCCCACCATCAGCGAGGACACGGCGCTGAGCCAGCGCGGCTCTCAGAGCAGCGCCTCGGACCCGGACTCCCACTTTGAGCAGCTGATGGTCAACATGCTGGACGAGAGAGACCGGTTGCTGGACACGCTGAGGGAAACTCAGGAGAGTCTCGGACTGGCCCAGCAGCATCTGCAGGACGTCATCTACGACCGCGACTCCCTGCAGCGCCAACTCAGCTCCGCCCTGCCACAGGTGAGCTACACTAGAGGAAGGAACGAAACAATACAGACACACTGAAAATGTTTTAGCCTCTGACCACCTGGAAGATTTAGGGAATAGCTTCAGACCTGTGTTGTACAAAACGACTCTACAGAGTGAGACACAGCCATCTGGTTGCACACAGTATGTAGTTTTATTACTTCAAATTTTGAATTCCTACCTACCCAATCCTATTACCACTATTACTCCAGTTGCAATAAGGGCAGTGTCAAATTCTTCCTCACAATCTCCCTCTTTGAAACTTTGCGTAATTAAATTTTAAACAGCACATCATTGCTTCCACTTGGAAGGAACATAGCACAACACTTTGTCCTCTTCAAATACTGCATTGGACACATTTTCCAACTCAGTGTTTCTTCCTAAACTGAGTTGTAATAATGCAGATTTGTGTTTTTTGCAGCTCTTATCAATTTCCTGTGCATGTAGATTGTTTTGCACAAATGCAAAGTGTGTTGGAATGTATTTGTTTGTTCTATGACGCTGCACAGATGCTTTTGTTTGCAGTAAATAACATAATGGGAATTTTTAGCTTGAAATCTTTGTGCTTTGCTCGTGTTTTACCACAATGTAGAAAAAGAAAACTCTTACGTAATAATTCCTACAGTAAGCGGAGATTAGCACTTTCCGAAAGTGTGTCAGTAATTCTAGTCACACGCTCTCGCCACTCTCTTTCCAGAAGACTCTGGAGGTTTGCTGGTGGAGAGAGGAGGACTTTGTTCACAGGCGGTGCCTGGCGATAGCGCAGTAATCTGCATGGTTTCAGAGACACAGATGAGGAACACGCTGCGTCTGTATTAGCTCTGGTGTGATATCAAATTAAGGCTTAAAAGAGGCTTGCGTGTTAAAATGATATGTCTATTTTAAACTAATCCAGCCAGAAAACCATTTCAGTATCAGCTTTCCTCTTGCCCCATGGCCTTTAGAAACGTTTGAACTCTTACACCTCTTCGTTCAGCTGTCCAAAGCAGGAGCAAATCGTGGACGGGTGTTGAGATGTTGAGGATACGTCTTTGCTCGGATATGACTTGACTATGTTTTCTTCTTGGATTCAGATCTCATACTGTAGGTCTGAACTCAGGGGTTATGTGATCTCCAGCTCATAGTTTAGCCGTGGGGCATTTATCTTCCTCAGAAGTTACACAGTTGACGTAATATACAGTTCAGAGTACAAGACAGAAACGGGAGGATTTAAGCACTACAAAACGCTCTCTGTAGATGCTTGTAAATCCTCTAAAAATCCACACTGAAGTAAAGGAAGCGAGAAAAGACGTCACCTCTCCTGTTCTATATTTGAATAGTCCTTCGCTGTTCTTGTTGGAGTAACAAATTTGACTCTGTCTTCCTTTCCTGTGCAGACATCTCTCACCAGAGAAACCATCCAACGCTGCCAAAGTGAAATAACATTTCATTCATCAAACAATTTTGCTGATGTCCAGCGACAGCACAGGCTCCGTGGTGGCGCTGTGGTGATGTATTGGTTGTCATTGGGTAATGACAGAGCTGACATACTGTTCTGGTGCTTCTCTTAAATGAGATGCTGCTCTGGTGATTGGGATCCTCCTGGCGATGTCGTGGCACAAACGATTCCATTCATTAATGTGATGGCATCTTATTGACCTGTATGATATCAACATTAGTCTAATGGTTTATGAAGAGGTTTGTTGGTCCTTGGTAATTATACAGAGGCATTTAGCGGAGAGGAAAGTGTGTCCCTGTTGAATATGCAGCAGATAAGAGTTGTGCATGCAGCTTCGGCCTTCTGGACAATAAGAATGAGCTTATTTCACAGAAACAGCCGTCACCTTTGTGTTGCCGTCTCATGAATGTCTTTGCTCTCGATTAGTCTGTAATGATTTTACTGCATCTGACATTTCTTTTATAATGGGCATTTTAATCTATCTACTAATAAAGATGTCACTTCTAAAGGACCAGAGTGGAGCAATGCTAAGATAATCATGGAGTGGGATTCTTAAAGAGGGCAACAGATAGCTTCCAGGTCACCCCTTCCCCCCCACTCTGTGTGTGTGACTGCAGAGGAGACGGTGAATGAGAAGAGAAGCAGCGGAGTTTGTTTTTAAAGGCAGAAGTGACCTCATTTAGCGATAGGCAGCCTGTGAATGTGTCTTTACTGATATCACTCCTCTGTTCCCCCAGCCCAGAGCGCTTGCAGGATTAGGCACTGGCCCAACTCAAACTGTCTTTCTTCTATCCCCCCTTTTCTCTTCTCCCTGTTTGGCCTGTCCCTGCACTTGTGTCTTTCTCTTCTCCTCTGTCCGGCCTCCGCTTTCCATGACACGTTTGACTGATTGGAGTGACATTAGCCGTCCAGTAGCACAGAGCAGTAGACATTGAGCAGCTTAACAACCTACCTCTTAACGTTTCTTCAAATTCAACAGCACTTCTTTTAGAATCCACATGTAGTGTTTTTGGGTAAGACAAAGAAGGCAGTGGAATCTCCAGAAGTCCTTTAAATATTTAAAAGGTGGATAAAGTCTTCAGCAAATAGAGCCATGGATTTAACCTCAGCGTCTTCTCTGCTGCTCATGCAACATGCATTCGACTGCACGTGGTGAGCAATTTGTTCCTGCCTCTAACTATGAGGCTCTAGGAAATGAGGGGACCACACTCATCTGAACGCCTGGTGTTGTTCTGTGTCTTGAATATTCTGGTTTGTTTCTTCTACTACAGTGAATCTGGAGTCTCTCCAGTAGCTCTGTGTGGACTCAGTTCAGACAGAGAAATGGGGGAGAGATATCTAGAGCGTGTAGACAAGCTAACGCTTGCAGCATCACACACATGTGACCGTCCTTCCGTTCCCTGTATCGTGACACAGGCAGGCAAGCTGGCAGCCAGGCCGCGTCCTGACTGGCACTCAGCTGTGTGTTACTGTACGTGGCCCTGAGGGGCTGCAGGAGCCTTTAGTTTACTGTACTGAAGCTTCTTCTCCTGCTGGAGTCTTCACGTGTGTTCCCCTCTTACTTACCATGATCACCAGACAAGCTGATTTTATATGTAGTAAAAGGATGGAAATCACATGAATCAACTATCGAACAGACTCAGTGAGGTTATAAATGTGAAGTGAACCACAAATGGACTTGAATAACCTCTGAAGACTAAAGTCTAGTCACTGCTCTGCAATTTACAACATGCACACACACACACAGTCTATCTGGTTCTGTGTAATCTCCCTTTTCAGAAGAATTCAGTATACCTTGTGAAATCCTGCACTCATACACTTTCATTGTCATTCATTCACATTTTGTACAAAATCTTGTCCTTAGATAAAATCATAACATCATGTGTTGCTCACAGTGGACACCGGCAGCCTGGCCTCTGATCCCCTGATGTTGATCCGACTTCTTTCTCTCTGCGCAGCCAGACAGTAATGAGATATCAGCCAAGTGATCTCTCACACACCGATGTTGTAATCAAAGTTAAGACTGCACTAAATCACAGCACATTGATCTGTGGTTTTGCTCCTTCGTGGCCGCCATGCTTGCTTCGGTGGAAGGTTCTTGCAGTGACTCCTGGCTGTGTACAAAAGGGCAGTTAAGCTTGGCATTGTGCTTTGATCTCACACAGCACTTTTAATTAAAGATTATTAATCACAGAAGATTTATCTAAAGACTAAGCACCATTTACGTATCTGGTGTCTGGACATTTGCACCCTGCTTTAAGTCAATGATCCCCTCCTCCATCCTGCTGTTTATTAATCATACATGACACAGCCATTTGTCAGAGGGTCCTATTTAAAGCTTCAACCAATATTGGTGTTGTAGTCATGGAGTGGGCCACCCTGTGACCTCCATGGGGGTGAGTGTTGTACCAGTAGATGGAGGAAGGATGGGAGATGGTGAAGCTCTTTGACAAGGGCAGAGTGTAGAAACCAAGCTTGTCAGACAGTGGACTAACCTCCTTCCACCCTCTCACTTTCTGTTGCTCGTACATGAGGCCCTACGGGCTGCAGCAGCAGCAGCAGCAGCACATCAGCTGGTCGGCGGTCTTCTCTTCTAGAGCAGCACATGATTTTTCCATGATTGCTGTTATTGTTTGTGCCCCAGTTCACGCTGCCTGCAGGCTAAATGTGCGGTTGATACATAACAGGGAGAGACTAGGAAACTGTGTGAAGACGAGCTAGACTGGGCTTCGTAGTCGTTTACCAGTAACAACGCCTCTTTCCTTAACAAACGCATATTAGATCATAAATGTATGATTACATGTGTAGAGTTGAACACATGGTGGCAGCGTCAATCTTCCTGACTCACTCTTCCTCAGTGTTGATTTGCAAACTACAGCTCTTCTTATTTTTCTGCTTAATTTACTCACAAACTCTTGTTTTTCCTCACTTCCCTTCATTCTTTTCTCCCTTTAATCTTCTGAACATTGACAGAACCAGGGATGGGCCCTTGGCACACACCGCATGCATCGAGTGTCTGTAATGGCTCTGACGGAGATGCTTGGTCGATACTCTTGAAAGGTTAGGGTCTGATTAGGGAGACAGATCTAGCCCTCCTCCGGATGAATCATCACTGCTAGAGCTGATGCCAAATACGGGATGCTGGTTGGCCGTTGTCTGACAGTGGGTTGGCGAGGGAAACGGGAGAAAGGGATGAGGTAGGGGTTCTGATCAGACACACCAAGGTGACAAGACGGTGCAGAAGGATCTCCTGCAGATGTAATTATCTCTCTAATGAACAGCACAGTAGGGCTTTGCAGCACTGTGAAGTCTGCAGGTTTGCAGGAACAGTAGATCAGCCAAACAAGGAGCGAGCAGCTGTTTGCATACAAAGTCATCGAACTGCAAGATCACACGAAGAATTTAAATGATAGAAGTTAAAGTTGGACAGACGTACAGAGAAAGTTCTCGCTGAGCTTATACTGGCCTCAGAATGTCTGTCATAGAAATGTCACATGAAGCGAAACTTCTGCTGCGTTAGAGTTAACACATTCGGAATAAAATACAGCTGAATTTTAATTTGATGACTATGAATAATTTAAATATATAAATAGGACGATTTCACTGTTTGTAAATGATCCATCAGGACCCTGACTCGATTATCACGCCATAGATCAAAGATGCTGCTGATTCCCATTTTATAGAACCTGTAAGTACACTTGTCATCGCAGCATCAGCCATTCAGGCTGTCTGCGGCATTGTGGAGATGACTCTGCAGATGGCAAGTAATTACTCAAGCATGGCAGACCCAGTTGTAGAATGAAATATTTGGTACTGCTAAGCTGCTGCTTTTAGTTGGCATTTGCAAGTAATTCATTTTTAATTTAGCTTTCTACAAATGCCACTTACAAAAGAGACTCTCTCCCCATTTGACACATCTTAGGAACAGCAGCAGCTTTAGGTAGTAGAATCCTGAAATCTGAATTTGATTTTATAAACCCTTTTGATTTAGGTTTGCTGCCTCAAAAGGAGATGCTGTTGGACCATGGTGTCTGATCATAGGTTGGGGATGTCAATCTAATATATTGTAGCTGCTGCAGGTGTTAATTCTCAGGTAGTACGACGGAGCTTATAGCTTCCTCCTTTACTCCAGATGTTTATTTCTTTTCCAAATGTCCAAAATCATTTGTGTTTAGGAAATGGCAAAGCGTGGACAGACACACCCTGCACACTTTGATGTCATCTCCTCCAGTGAGTGAAAGTGCAGGAGTGTCATGGTGTGTGTTTGCATCACTATCGGAGACTTGGCCTGGTCTAAATTAATAAGAAATTTAAAAAACTTTGTCTCAACACACACGAGTAGAGTCCCGTCCACAGGACCACACACACCCAAATACTGACTCACACACATTCATGCTGCTTGCTGGCTTTGTCTGAATGAATTAGAGAACTGGTCCCTTGAGAGCCACTTAAGTGAGCACAGAGAAATGAGGTTACGACCAATACTTAGTGCTCCTCGCAGCGCCGACCTGGAAATGTAATCTTCCCTCCGAAAGCAACTACATCACTACAGCATTTGTTTGCTTTGCCTCCACCATTCATGAATATTACCACTGAGACACTCGAATCAGCTGGTTTCCCCCTTAATAAGGAGCTAAGTCACAGTTATTTTAGCTATAATCCAAACTTGCCACATGATGCAGCAACTGACGGACTTAGACTGACACTGCTGAAACAATATCCTAAAGGCACGTTGGAAAAGTAGTAATTAGATTTTTGGGGTTTGGCAGCTGCACTCACTCCTCAGAAGAGATCTCTGGAATTAACTGGTGTTTTCCACCACACAGCTGGTTGAAAACACCATTAATGGATACCTTTTAGCTTCTGAATGCTCCACTTGAAAGCCAGAAATAGAGCATGATGTCACAGGCTCTTGGCGCCGGCTGAGACTCTTATTCAAGGACCTAAGAGACCTGATCGCATGATGCCCTGCTTGCTTCACTGCAGCACCGCTCCCACCTATAACGCGCTGCGATAAACTGTGCAGCATTTCTGTGAAATATATTCAGTGTTACACATCTGCAGATGTTATGATTCACATTTTTATTTTTAGTCTGATCTAGAGTTTGGATTGGGCCGCATGCTTCCGTCTGTGGTGACCGAACGTGACTCGAACATGCCTGCTGCAAGCCTGGTGTTTTATTGGCTGAAGCATAATTTAGTTTTGTTATAGCACTGTAAATTTGGCTGTATGGATTCATACAGTTCTGATGTAGAAGTCATCTTCTTGATCTGAACCTCGAGGTACTAATGTTCGGTTTGAAAACACGATCGACCCTGTTGATATGTGCATGTGCACAGAAGTCTGATATTAAACAAGAATTCAGATCTGACCCTTCTCACAGCGGCCTCATTGTCAGAGGTTGGATATGAATTGAAATTAATCCACAAATGAAACTGAAGCGGATCTGATTTGAATTTGAAATTGATTTGTGCACAAAATCTGTAACAGTCCAACAAATATTAAGAGATGTGACACAACAGTACACATATGTGCTGCACAGGAGAGTAGTACCCTGATGCTGAACATGTAAAGGTGACCAGTCAAAGTGTGCTAGGGAACTGATTTGTGTGACTTGTTTGATTTTATTGCTAATGCTGCCAGCATTATCTAGGAACTGTTGTCATAGCAGAAGCACAAGCCGTTGAGGGAGTTTCTGAGAGCAGATGTCCCCTACTGCCCCTGGCTATCGTCAAGGCCACATATGCATTCACTCAAATGAGCCTCAGCTCAAAGCAGAGCTTTTTATAGCATCAACAAAATGACCTATATATCATGTGCTTCCTACACCAAAAGCATTGTGTGACAAGGACAGAAATAAGAAATCCTCACTTGTGAAGGTGAAATATAATGACTTGCTCAGACTCTCCAAGGAGTTGATCCTCTGTGTCTCTCTACCTGCATCTTCCCCAACTGTCAGCACCATGCTGCAACTTCCTCCTCACTGTGGCAGATATGGCAGTTTCCCATTGTTCCCCTGCAGAGAGCCCACATCCAGCCCACTGATGTGACTGAGGTGTCATTTTGGACCATATGCCTCTCCCTTCTTATACTAGGCACCACAGCAATCCACTTTATAATGTGTTTAATTATGTAGACCATAAAATATCTAGACAGGACGTGATGGAAGTGACGTGTTTTAATGTATAAGGTGTACTGCTTTGTGTATGTTGGGTGTGAAACTGAATATTAAGTGAAGAAATTTAAGCTTTGTACAATGTGAAAGCAGAAGAATCATCCAGCTACTGTACAGCACATGCAACAAAACAAAATCAACCTGAGAACATTTCTTTTAGACACAGCACAGTCGAGTCATGCACCTCAGTGTGGATGTAAGAGAACATCTAACATTATTCATTATTTAAAGTATTCTGACTTTTGGTGCACTGTCAAAATAAATAAATAAAAGTAAAAATACATTTTAAAAAACGGATGATTACAGGTCTCTTTGGGGGTTACAGAGCACACACAACCTCCTCAAGCTGCATCCCAACATGAGATCAGGGCCAAATTAAAAATAGTCAACGTGTGTTGGTGGAGCTCAGAAAAATGTATTCATCAGTTTAGTGGTGTTTACAATTTTATTATTAATCCTAACCTGAAAAACTTCCTTCTATATAAGATCAGTTCAAGAAGTTTGTCTTTGAGCTCTAACATGAGAACGTAACAGCGTAATAAGTACATACAATATATATATATATATATAGCAATGTAAGAATAGATGGATGGCTCACTTAGCACTGGCATTGGTATTAAGCTGTAAGCTGCAGGTGGCAGTGGTTAATTAGCATCAAGCGTTCGCTAGCTGGCCTGTAATGTTAACAGCATTTTGTGGCCTGGTGTTGCACTGTGATAATCATAGCCTGGCTACGTTTAAAGACAAGGCCAACCAACCCACTGCTCCCACAGCTGCTTGTTTTGTTCCCCGCGCTGAGAGCAGTCATATGGTGCCTGCCTCCTGTTGCCAGCTGCTGCCCGGCCAGCTCTTATCACAGGTATCCAGTAGGGCACATCATGTACTGTAGCATGTCCATGTCCGCTCCGCCGTGGTGCTGCGCCGGAGCTGCCAAATTCTCAACAGCTCTGTGAGAAAAATGAACCAGATGAAACTCAGTGATGATGTTCTCACTGCTGCGTTTATCACTGGTTAGAAGATGTGTCCCAGCTGAGCTGAGAGGATGTATAACCTGTTGAAATGCCCTTAAGGGAGAAGTGCTGCTGTATATTCAGACATGCAGTCCCAGTTGTCCTCTGTGCAGCTGTGTTTGGACAACATAGTTTGTCTTAATGTGTCTTTTAACCCTCAGAGACAACAGATGGAAATGAACCTTAGCTCATTAATATTCTACTGTTGATTAATGGACGCTGTCGCTGACAAATAAACAAATTAAACCGTGAAAGACTTTATGAATCGAGATAGTTCTTCAAAGATTAATCAATTAGTCTCCAGATAAATAAAGCTCTAAAACATCAAAGTCAAGTAATGTGTGTGAGTGATGCTTCATACGTTGTGTGCGTGTCTTTCTTCATCTCCTTTCCCCTGCTGTTGACTGTAATCGTCATTATTATTACATTAATATGTAAATCAGCTCATAACCCTTCAGCTTTGCCTCAAAAGGTCCCCAGTATGGGATCACATCTATCAATATGCTGTATCAGATTATAACTGCTATGCTGAAAGGTAAAAGTTCACGTCCCACACACATAAATACTAATAGTTCCTGCATTTGTTGTTATTATCTGTTGATTCATAAGAGAATCAACTACCTCTGATAGCTTCAGAGGATGAACTCCACATTTATGGCTCTTTTAGAATAATATTATTGCACGGTGTTCTCTTAAAGGCCTTATCACCAAACGGCTCTGTGCAGACGGTACAGGGGACGATGTCGTGTGTTGAACTAGTGCTGCAGTGCTGCAGAAAGTGAAGCTATTCATACAGCGCGCCGCTAACTGAATTAGTCAGACTGCGTCGCGCTGAAGCAAAATGTTTCCATTGTTTCCAACAAAGCAGCGTTTGACACCGTGCTGCTTTAGCATGTGAGGATCACAGGCGTCATGCTTTACGGCTGACGGCTTTAGGGGACAGAAAACTGGCTTTTATTGAATCTTTCTTTCACAGGCTTTACAGTAACTCCACTGTATGTACATTATTCTCTGCTCTCACTGTGCTCACAGAATATAGAAAAGTGACAGCTCATTCTAATCTGCTGCCACTGGCACGGGCTTGCTGCTCAAATGCCTAATGCAGCTAATTATCATGTTGATTGGCCAATCTGAAGCAATCTCCCTCCATCTCTGACAGCATTAGTCATGTTAACGTGCAGACAAATGCACGGCTGCTCACAGCTCCCCTGGAGTTGGGATTAGTAACTGAGTATGTTCCATGTCAGTCATTTTGTCCAAATGATGTTTCTACATGTCAGAAATACATATTTCTGGATGGTTGGTGTCTCTAATCTGCTTTCCACTGCTTGCTTGACAGATTCTGCAAGTTTTTACCAGTTTTGCTTGAGACATGATGTGACGTGTAATGTCATCCTTCTCTGTTTGTTGGCATTGGATTTAAAGTGTGTAGCAGTGCAATGACACAACTACTGTATAGACTTGACTCAGTGACTCAAAGATTGAGTTTATATTTAAAGGTTATAAAGGGGCTGGAGGGTTTTCATCCTGTGTACGTGTGTGAACATGTACTTTATGTATAGAACGCTCATGGTTAGACTGAATTTGACTTTAGAGTGAACTCATGGATATTACTTGTGTGAGATTTATGAAATGAAATAAATACAGTTTAAAATGTAGGAGAGAACAAATGAAACAGTATAGAAGTATCGTTTTGAACTGGTTACTGCTGAATAAAGTGCTGCACCATAGTTTGGCAACTGTAACAAACCTTTTATCAACTTTTCTGTAATGAAACGTCTTAATTTTCTATTAATTTTTTCATCTTTCAAGTTTAAATAACTTTCTCTTTTCTCTGCCACAATACATCGATGGGAACAGCCGTCTAAGAATACAATATACCAAGATGACTAATTGTGTTCTCGTTTTGTCATTGAGCCTGATGTGCAGTTGTTATGAC